>NC_136515.1:39152059-39289559 GCF_053919585.1 Euprymna scolopes
TTATGGGAAAAGATATATATTTGAAGGGTTAAATTAATAGCTATGTAATTTCAAATTTACCATATTTAAACTTGGACATATGTTTGCAATAGGAGAAATATTTCTATTTTTAATTTATTTACATTCATGTTTTTTTTTTTTAATATAATAGACGCTCCATTTCATAAACAGAGCCATTTATTTGTTCTTCTGACCAGTTTTCTTAATTTAATTCTGGGACTTTCACGTGCATATCTAAGTCGACCTAATTATTAATGCTAACTTTCGCGCTTTTTGTCTGGGTCAGTTTGACCTTGCTTTTCAAATTTAAACTTTCACCGCTTTTCGTTTTTTTTTTTTTTAAACCTTAATTTACTTGATTCCTCCAGCCTTGAGAGACGTGTTTTAAATATTCTCTCCAGTGCTTTTTCTTTTAATGATTTGGAATTCATTCCATTTGCGATTTTTTCCACGGAACTCTGCTTTTTTAATCATTTTGGACCATTTGGAATTCACCCATTGGATTGGAAATTTTAAATTCGACCGTTTTGGATTTTACCATTCTTGGATTTTTTACCCTTCACCGGACTATCCATTCATGTGAAATCTTTTTATCATTTTTCTTTTACCTCCTCTTCCCCTTACGTCACCCTTTTTTTAACCAAGTAAAATCTGTGACTTACTTGTAGTTTCATTAAATACTTTTATATGCAAAATCCGATCCTGCATTTTGCTAATTCCTGCCCTCTGATGAGAAGGAGAGTATTTCTTCGAAACTCCGCAGATTAAGGACTATCCACTTATCTTGTGCTTTTTTTTAAACTAAATATGTTTTTAACTCTTTCTCAAGATGTCTTTTAACATGTTTTATTAATCATTTGTTCATGTATATATATATATATATATATATATATATATATATATATATATATATATATATATATATATATATATATACTGTAAGAATTGAAATTGATTTGACTTACCGGGAGTGGGTCGGAGGGAAGAAAAGACACTGAACTGCTGTTTGCCGTTACTGAGAAACTAGGTGTCTATTTCCTACTAAGTTAAATAGACATTCTAATTTCGTTGGAAATCATGTTGGAATTTTTGCCACTGAGAGTTAGTATGTGTAAAGGAGTTTTCTCACTACGGGTTAGTGATTAGTTAAGAAGCTAGTTACCTAGCTTGCTAGTCGGTTGGCGTCTCTTAGACTGATTACCTCGTTACTGTTGTTCGGCAAACGTTACCAGTTAATTGTTACATTTACAAGAAAAGACTGCTTGTAAGCAACGTCACCATTTCGTTGCAAGCCCTTACTGCCTGTTCTTACACCCTCCCTCTTCTTGTTGGTGAAATAATCCCGACAATACATATACATACATATACATATACACACATATACATATACATACATACATATATACATACATATATACACACACACGCACATATACATGATGATGATTGCAACGTCTTGTCAGACGAGTGCCACTCCCTCAGACATTTAAAATCCATGAGCCCAAATGCCTGAGGGAGTATCTATACAAAGATGATGTTACAGAGTCTTTGCTTTGTACGACAGCTAAGTCTCTCTCTCGGTTCAAAATGTTGAGATCCAGCAACAAGCAAGAGCAAGATAGCCAGCAAGTAAATTAAACTGCAGACCAGCTTAATGCGGGTACTGGTCTCCCGCTTTGTTTTTTTAAATCAGAGATTTGCTTCTCCTAGAAAGGTTGCCTTCACCACGGCTTACTCTCCACCCCAATACACACACACACACACACACACACACACACACACACACACACACAAATATACACTGTGCTAGTTGGCCGTTGACCCAGAAAAAGAGTTCATTCGCCCTACATACATATATACATATATATACACACACACGCACATATACATATACATACATACATATATACATACATATACACACACACACATTATATATATATATATATATATATATATATATATATATATATATATATAAAAATTATAACACGGAAATTACATAATTGTCGATGCAATAATTTATTTCAACCTTATGGTATTTTCAAGCATCTAAATCAGACAATTACATTTTTGATACTGAAAAAGAAAAGAAAAATCGTGCTTCGACCCTCAAAAAACCAAAATAAGTTACTCGTGCACTAAAAACATGGACAGAATAATTAGCACTCATAATAATAAAATATTAAACAACTCTAATAGAAATAAGCCGACAGTAGACAAATGTAACTGCCAAGTGAAAAATAACTGCCCACTGGACGGTAATTGTAAAGTTGAGTGCGTGGTTTATAAGGCCACTATCCACCCAGAAGATAATAACAGGGACAAAAAAGTTTACTTCGGTATCTCCGCCGGAAGCTGGAAACAACGTTTTTATGACCACAAACATTCTTTCAATAACCCAGAACTTAAGAATAAAACCGAGTTAGCTAAACAATGGTGGTTATTAAAAAATGAGAATCGATCCCCAGTGATTTCATGGTCAATCCTATGTCATTCGGACGTTCCAAACGGCTTTAGGCAGAGATGCAGTTTATGCCTTGAGGAAAAAATAAGAATCCTGAAGTACCAACACAGTAATCTCCTAAACAAACGAGATGAACTGATGGCCAGATGTAGACATAAATGTAAATTTAAAATAACCAATAACTCTAGATCCGACGAACAGAGAATTCTATAATGGTAAAGACACCGAATCTAACACCACTAGATTAATTACGATAAACAATCCTACCCCACCCCACCGGCAATTATAGTGTTGTCCGGTATATACTCGATAATAACTACTTTACGATTTGTTGTCCGAAATCTAAGCTAGGCATATATATATGTATATATATATGTATATGTGTATATATATATATATATATATATATATATATATATATATATTTTCCCCGAAGTACCTGGCTTGTCCAAATTACTTATAAATAAATGAGATAGCCTTAAGATAATAATTTTTCTCTGCAGATAATACATTAGTTATTAAACTGAGTTAAGTCAAAAAGACCAAATACTAAAACTAGATATTATTAGATTTGATACAAATCAACACAAAAATTTAATTATTTTACTTATTTCTTTATGCGTGCATGAGAATAATTTTGTTGTACGGAGGGAATAAAAGTATATATTAACCGAAACTAGATACGTCCTATCGAATTGGGGGCGATCAATATTACATTTTCCCACTTCTTAATCAATTAAGAATTGAAATATTAATTACAACGACCGCTATAATCACCTATAAAATTATTTACATGAAAATATATAAAATATTAAATATATAGACTCAATTTTTAAATTCATAGTATTATATCACATATAAAATATTTAAATGAATTATAAGATAATATCAATTTTTACATATTAACATACAGATAGTTTTAAAACTTTATATATAATATTCTTTTTATTTTTATTTTCTTATTTTTATTTATTTATTTTTTTAGTTATATATTTTTTATTAATTTATTTATCTTTTAATAGACCTACTTTACATGACTCAATCACTGTATCCTCTTCTTTTCTTCCCCTTTTTTTTCTTCTTTTTTCCATTACGCGCTGTTCTATTTCTTTCACTATATATCCGTATACTTTCGCCCCCCCTTCCTAGGTTAGTAAACGCGTGTCAAGGCATTTACATGTCAGAACGTACATCTTAGAGGCGTGTGTGTGTGTATGTGTATGTGTTGCGTGTGTGTGTGTGTGTGAGTGTGTGAGTGTGTGTGTGTGTGTGTGTGTATCTATGGTTACATCGAGCTGCCGCTTATAAGTGTCTAATCTAATTTTTTTATTTGTTATTTTTAATTTTTAATTTTTATTTTTTTAAATCCCTACCACCCTCTCTATAAATGTATTAAGTGGATTGCTACTACCACCACCTTTGGTTTTTTGAGGGTCGAAGCACGATTTTTCTTTTCTTTTTCAGTATCAAAAATGTAATTGTCTGATTTAGATGCTTGAAAATACCATAAGGTTGAAATAAATTATTGCATCGACAATTATGTAATTTCCGTGTTATAATTTTTATCTTATTGCTCTGTTTACCACATTGAGCTCTCATACCCGGATTTCCTCTGGATTTATTCCATTATAACACTATATATATATATATATATATATATATATATATATATATATATATATATATATATATATATATATATATATATATAAGTGACCTTGTCTGTGTGTTTGCAAAAAGTCTTTACCAAATTTCTCTCTGAATATTTGGTCTACAGAGTTGAAATTTGATATATAGGGTATTTGGACCTATAGCACACTTTCGATTTGGTTTTATACTGGTAAAATAGCTGTTAAATAAAAAAAAAAACATTGACTTTGTCGTAAGTTGACTATACTCGTTTTTCCTGCACGTGCACTAATTAAAAGTTATAGTTAAACAATGTTATTTTTTGCAGTTTTTTTTTACGTATGTAATTTGAGCATACGGTAAGGTTCCAACCTTATGCTATATGTTTTGGTTTCGATTCTAGCTGATTGCACACGAGTAATTTTTTTTTAATCACTACTATATAGAAGGTACAATACAATAATCGATAGAAAATTGATTTTATAATAATAAATACGAAATGTGCATGAATTAAAATATAAGTGTATTTTATGACTGCGCACCGCTGGGCGGCCTGCTAGTATATACATAACTAATATATTCACAAATGACGACTTAAGTAAAAATTATATTTGTGTAAATAATTAAAATTATTCAGCGTACTCTGACCTCCCCCCCTCAAACCCTCATCCATTTCTCTGCCACTATATTTACAAATGACGACTTGTTGCTTTTCGTCCATGCTATGTTGTAACTGTGTGTGTGTGTGTTAAGTAAAAGTTATTTTTAAATTTCTCTCTCTTGTCCTCATTTTATTTCTCGTTTGTTACACCATTAACCATGTAACACTATATTTGTTTTATCATTTTATAAGTGAATTCATTGTTTAATTTATGTTGCTACTAACAGGGAGACCCGACGTTGCCCGGGATTGAATGATGATCAACGAATGTTTTACACTCTCATATTTTATTGTCATCAACATCGATGAAATCGACCATTTATCAATCAAATCGATTAACTACCTGCTCTAGTTGACCGATCCTAGTGCACCAGAATAAAGCTTCACATGGCTCCCCACAGTGATTTAATCCATAGCACGTTGTAATTTACATTGCACTGTAGAGAATCTACTGTTGATTTTAGAAAATTATTTTTATATATAATGGTTTGAATTAAAGTTTAAAATACAAAAGTCAAGTATTATGGTTTAATTGTGCTCTAAACAGAAGCATTCATTTTGAACCCGCTTCTGTCATATCAAAAAAACTACTGTCGATTTTATATGCTGGGCCTTTTAGCTTGTGTAATAATAAAACTTCTTAAATGCACGTGTGATGTATAAGATGTTAACTTGGTCAAAATCGCCTGTTCCTTCTTTCATTGGATTTTTTCGATTATCGATTATGGTACCCATCAAAGACATTCCGATACAAAACCACTTTTAAGAACACTACTAGATACATAAAGTAAATTTGTATGAAATTTAATAAAAATCGGCTCATTCATTTCTGAATCTATAGGAAATGAATCCATACACACACAAAGTTCCTTTAATATAATTGATAGATAGATAGATAGATAGATAGATAGATAGATAGATAGATCTCTTACTTCTTCGAGTAAGGGAAAAGACACGTTGTCCACTTAAATAATCAAATCCTGACCTTTTCGTCTATCATTTCCTCTCAAGATATTGTTCATTGCCAACTGATAATTTCATTTATCCTTATCTTCCAGTAACCTTCTGAGGTGTATATTTTTTATTTCGTGAAAATTACAAAACAAAATATTAGGCACAAGGCCACTCATAAATTGGGGAAAGGAGGGGGGTCTATAGTCATCCTCGTCACTGTACGTTTGTTTGTCTATAATAGTTCTAGTTCTCATTTACCGCATGCACACCGAGGGTCGTCGTACTTAAGATTCCCGAATGATATTGTTTTTTTTTTAAACATAAAAAGTATATATATAAGTAAATATTAAATTGTATAATAAACCGTTTGTCTGTTTATTTCATTGACGTGGGGAAACAAGTCCAAAAAATAAACAAAAAATGTTAGTGAGACTCTCCCAACCCTCTCTAGATGGTAGACCGTCCGTTGTTTTCTGGCTTGATGGGGGCTGAAAACAAGCAGGTCGATTTCTAAAATGGGTCTAAATTCTAGATGGGATCAAAGAAAAAGGGGGTAGGAGAGATGGGGTAGGGGTACATGAAGTTGCTCCAAGATGAGATCACTTATTGAGGTGGCCAGGGATGAAAAAGAAAAGTTGGGGTATGCGCACCTTGGAGGTTTCCTGTTGGGGAGGAAGGGGGCCATTAATCTAGACACTTAAGGGGTCTGGAATCCAACAGGATCTGGAACCATTGTACGTGCCATGCTCAGATGAGGAACACAAACTTCAATTTGGCACCGCTATGTATGCACAGACTTACTATTTTAATTTATCTTCTGTTACAGGCTGTGGGCTATAATCTTTTCCTATCACATCTGATCTTTACCTTCAGCTGGTGCTTGAAGAAGGGGACCAGATCCTGATCAGCAAAAGATTCAACTTCACACTTTTCATGCAGTGTCGATGTCCATATCACCATTTTCGCTACGGCCAGGATTTCGAGAAACACCATTCGTCTCTCCTTGTCCCATGGCAGTATGGCACTGTAGATAATGTAGGACATGTCCAGCAGGCAAGGCTGTTCAGAATCGATGAGAGTCATCACCTCGCTAACAGACACAGTCCGCAGCATTCAAAGAATGTGTGTTCTGGCATTTCCTCTGCTGGGGTCCTGCAATGAGGGCACCCAGGCAAACTCACTAATCAGGTATAAATATGGCGTTTTGGGCAACACGTTTTGGGCCAATCGTCACAGGTCAAGGAAAACTCAGAGTTGTTGAGATGACTCGAACCTGGTGCCCAGCTCCATCGGGAGCGGAATCTCTCCCTCAACAACCCCAAACGCTGGACAAGCAGGTTATCGTCAGCTCTCCTCACTTGTTCCAATTTGATCAACACTGCTTCTGTATCGTCTTCTATCCCTCCCTCTAAGATCGTACGGATCAGGTACAAGTTGTTTTGAATCTATTTCCCCTTCATCAATCAAGTCACTAATAACAACTTGTAGCCAAAATCTTTAGCTTTGTGCTTAGCAAAGTTATGGTCCTGAAGTCGTCTACTTCTTCCCTGCCATGCTGTTTTCCCTAGCTATGTGATCACTCCCTTAGTGACTTGACCCAGAATAGAACCCTCATCAAACCAATGGTTGAACACATCAGTTAGAATCGGTATCAACATGGGTGACAGCATCAAATACAATCCGTAGGGCAGATCATCAAGTCCCAGCGATTTGTTACAACCGACCTGTTTCAGTGCAGTCAGGACCTCCTGCTCTGTTACCCTGCCTTCACAACTGGCCACTCTAGCCACCTTGAGGCAGGGAGAGTCGGCCAAATAGTCACCAAATTTGTGGACAGGGAGATTGAGCTGTTGCGTGAAATGTTGCGTGAAATGCTCTTAAAAATATTTTTGAAATTCTGGATGCTTGACATGGAACCTGTCGACCAGTTTGCATCAAATCCTCCGGGCTGGTTTTGTACCTCTCCAACCCTCTAGCTTTTCCTCCTACTTTATCTATACTGGAGTCAAGGATGGCGTTCCAATTCCTCATTAACACTACGCACTGCAAACCCACAACGAAAGCGTCAAGATCGTGGAAAAAGAAGCCCCTCTCTCAAGAGGTGCTAGGTGCATGAACTGCAACAACCTAAAACATGCACTTCTTGATGGCAACATTAGCCATGACCAGCCTGCCCATGTTCTCCCTATGAACAATGTCTATCGTTGCGTACAAGGTGCATTTCACCAGCAGGTAGATACCTCTTCCCCGCAGATTCCCATATGCTGAAAAGACATTGTAATCTCTAGACAGCACCTGAGAATCCACGGAAAAAACAAAGTGCACACTCCCAGGTACAGGAGGTCCCTCCATATGCAAGCCATCCAGTTTGAGGACCTTAAGCCCCTTGCATTCAAACTTGCCAAGTTAAGAGTCACTGTAATTACTTACGCTGTGTCGCCCATGTTTATATATTCTTAAGTGTAAGGCTGTTGGTATACCTTTTGATGTCTCTCCAAGCTGCTCTACCAGTCAGTATTTATGGCTTAATCAACCAATCATATTCTTGTGAGGAGAAAAAACCCGGATGTACTCATATCCATTGGAACCTGATATTCGATGACACACAAAAAAACTGTTCTCGAAATAATTGAGATAAAAAATGAAGAATACCTACTTTATTTATTGCATATTCAAGTTCATTCTTTTTGTAGGCTGGGTTGATGTTGACCTAAAAAGAAACACATGAAGTATTAAAAAACCTTTCACAAAAGTTTGTAAGGTTGTTACGGGGGTTGGGGCACATTTTTACCAGTAATTTGCTTAATTTTCGATTTTTGAGTGATTATTGAGACTCTCCAGATAACCATCTATGTCTGTTATTTTGTTCTCATTCATGATGTTTGGTTGGGTTGTTTTTGTTTTACGGCATATCAACCTTTTTTTTTGCGTTATTTGATGCCGAATCCAGTAATTATGGAAATAATTTTTATGCTTTAAGTTTCTTATTTCAATTATTTATTCATGATGTTTGGTTTGGTTGTTTTTGTTTTACTGCATATCTTTTTTGATTATTTATTGATGGGGTTTGGTTTGATTGCTTTGTAGAAGAAAATTTTTGTTTTTGATTATCACATCAATGTTTAGTGCATTTTATGTCAGGAAGCCAGACAAAAGTCAACAGAGAAAATAAATTCTTTCATGATAATTTGAAGTGATGTGGTTTAGTGGATGTTGTTTTAGATGAGAAATTGAGAGAGTAGCAGTTATTGGAAGCCATTGATAACAGAAAACATATGTTAAGATGTTTTGTTGAGTGTTTGACTAATTAAGCCATGAGCTTACATATATTAAGTCTCTCTGTCTCTCTGTTTCCTTCAATTTGTCACTTTGCATCAGGAAGATTTGGTTTCTTTTATTTACTTGGCCAAGATTTCATGTGATGTTTTACTCCACTTTTCAAACATTAACTTAAACAGCAGTCTCTTCTTTTGAACAACTGATCATGGCAGAGTTTTTAAACTTCTTACTTTTTAAATTTTTTGTTGCTATAAATGATGGGAGATAGAGGACCAGGTACTTTTTCATGCAGGCCTGATGGCTGAAATGTTGGTGTCTGCCATAGCTGGAGTGCCACTTCCAGGGATAAGGTTTACAGCATTATTTGCCTCTTCCTGTTTGATGTATAAATGGGTTGATAGGCCCTTTTAGTCCTGGATGCTGGTCTGCCAGTATTTAATTTGGTTTTTATGCATATTTTTTATGACTTCCTCATTGTCTGCTGTTTTTTATTTTTACTAAAATCTCTGGATAATAAATCATTCTCTTCCCAAAAGATACTGCATTAATTAATTATGGTTAATTCGATGAGCATGTCTGATTACTTTTGATTTTACAGTTTACAAAGCGATCTTGGTTCTTGTGCCACATGCTGTCACGTACAGAAATACCCAACAAAAAATAAGTTATAATTTGTAAGTATGATTTGAATGGTTAAATTAAATAAAGCAAATTCTATGAACAAAGTTTCGTCTATGGAACACAATACTGTGGGGCTACTTCCCCGCTGACTATAACATGGTTGTTTTCAAATCTAATGTAAATAAGTTCTTGTTGAGCCATACTTTTAAATAATCAAACTATACTCAAGTTCCACTGTTACCAATCATCACGGCGTTGCCTCACGGTCTATCCAATACTCATCAATCCTTATCCTCGAGTGGCCTTTTAGCATTGATAAGCAATGACCCCCTAATTAAAAAAGATTTTTTAAAAGGTTATGATATAACAACATATCTAATCCTAAGATTTCATGTATACTTGTTGCTATAGTCTTAAAAATCCAAAATAAATAACATGAACAAAAGGTATTAATAGAAAGTACAGCAGTAATGGATTGGCAGAGACTGTTTTCTTATTTCTCTTATTTTCTATTAATACTCTATTCATATAGTCAGGAAGAGACCATACAATGATGGAATCGGGTAAATAACAATAGTACTTACCAATATTATTCCACTCCTAAATG
Source organism: Euprymna scolopes (assembly GCF_053919585.1). Classification (NCBI taxonomy): domain Eukaryota; kingdom Metazoa; phylum Mollusca; class Cephalopoda; order Sepiida; family Sepiolidae; genus Euprymna; species Euprymna scolopes. The sequence goes on from NC_136515.1 coordinate 39,162,278, forward strand.
CAGCAAACTTTGTCAGCAGCCATTCATAAGTATTTGGTCCCCAAATACCAAGCCTGTCTCCTCTTTGTACACCTAAACAATAAAATCCAGCTGCCAGTTGGTCGCACTGTGAAAATATTAAAAGAAAATCATTAGTTTCATTCGTATGTGCTAAAATTGAAAGAAAAAGGAACATGGTCATGTAAAGCTAACGATTATTTTGTGTCCTACATTTTTGCTAACATGTGTTCCATTTTATTATTTCGATTACTGTTGTCATCTTGACTTTTATTTGCATATTTCAGTCAATGTAACCCCCGACCTTCTTCAGGTGTTTCTTTCTGTCGAACTTGAGGAACCTGCATAGAATTTTTAATGAAACCTTTTATAAAATCCATGATGGTAGCATGCTCTCGTTCTGTCAGCCATGACCACATGGATCCCGAGCGTAGTGGATAAAATAATTAGTAAAATTAATTTGTAAGTTACACTCTTCTTGAGGTTGAAGTCTTAAGTAATACCCAAAACCTATGGTGTTAGAGATAAAGTGCAGTTGTAAATGAGATTTTTTAGTCCGTTCTTTTAATAATGAGTATTTTCAAATATTTTAAAGTTACAAGCGTTTTTCATGACAGTTTTTTTTTTGTTCTTTTTTGTTGTCTTTTTTTTTTTTTATTAAAACAATTGATGAATTCAATATTTTAGCACCGGGCGTAATTTATTTCTTTGAAATATATTTAAAACTTAAAGCTTTTGTTTGTTTTATAACATTTTAACTGTAAATAATTTACGTGACTAAAATGGGAAATGAAATAGGAAATTCTCTATTCTCACCAAAGACATACGAACACAAATTCATCTTTAAAATTCATTAACTAATCAGTTTTAATTAAAGTTTTGATATGCACTAAAAAATAAAGAGTACATTAAATTTTACTTAACATATTTTCTTTTGTTTTATCTTAAAAATAAATGTTGTACGCACCGTGCTGAAATAATAACGTTATTTAGAAAGCCATTCTTAACAGGGGGAGGGGCTTTCTAACTATTCTACACTTTCACTTAACAATTTAAGGAAAAAAAAAGATACCATAAAAATTTAATTTAACTTGGAAATACTATCACAAATATAGCACAGTGCATACACTGCGCAAGCATTATTAATATCATTGGCTCACATGGAGCTTCCACACGACGATCTGATTAGAAATCTGTGATGTTCTCTGGAAGCTGAGTGACAACAAGTCTCCCCAGATGTCCAGCTCTCTCCACCTCCTTCAATAGCATTTGCAAATGAATTTGCATCATCGCAACAGTCTCTTACCATTGATTTCTCGCTGGCAGTGGCCATTGGTTTATACTGGAATTTGAGTGGCACTAAGCCTCCCCAAGGTCCCAGTGCTCTTTGTGCTTGTCCAGCCGAGGTCTGGCCAGTGCTGTCTCCACGGTCTTTCAATCCTTCTTGACCTTTCTCGGCTTTTTGGTATCACTTTTCTATTGGGAGGAACGGTGATGAGACAATGGGGTGGATGCATGATGTGGGTGTAGAACTTGTAGATATGTAGCTTTGGTGTTCTTCATTCCCTGTAACGTTTCTTCGTTATATTATCTTCTTGTATTATTCTCCGCATTCAAGGGTTTTCCTTAATATTTCAGCCGTTTTCATTATCGTTAGTTGTATTCTTGCAGCTATTCCTCTGATTCCAATTTTTCGAAGTTTTTCGGAATTGTTCCTAGTGCTCCTACTATTATCGGTACTATTTTGATTTTCTTCATCATCCAAATCCCTTTTAACTCTCTGGCTAGCTCTATGTATTTGCTTCGTTTCTCCTTTTCTTTCATACTCACCCTGTGGTCAGCTGGGACAGCAAAGTCTACGATTTGACAGGATTTTCCTTTTTTGTTAATTATTACATCTGGTCTTCTTGCTTGGATACGTTTGTCCGTCTGTATGTCCATGTCCCATAGGATTTTGTGGTTCTCGTTTTCGAGTGCTGTTGCGGGTTTATTCTTGTACCATTTGTTTGTACGCTCAAAATGCAGTTGTTTGCACAATTCCTCTCCACTTGGCCATGCCTGTTTTTGTATTCCTTTAGGGCAAGTTTGTTGCATTCACTTTATCGTTTCGTCTCTTTGTCCACATAGTCTGCATTTGCTGTTTTCTTGTGTTTTATCGATCCTGGTTCGATATGGTTGGTTCTTATCGAGTTATCTTGTGCTGCAGTTATTGGAGATTCAGTTTCTCAGTTTATATGTCCTTTTCACATCCATGTCCAGGTGTTTTCGTTATTCTCATCTTTTGTCATTCTTATGAATCTTCCGTGGAGTTTGTTCCTCTTCCCATTTCTCTTTTCTCGTTTTGTCATTTGTCTCTCTGTTTTCTGTTTTGTTTTGTTTTTTCAGTGTCTCTCGCTGCCATAATTATCCTTTCAGTGTTTTGCATTATTTATTTTCAAGTTCTTTTTTGTGTCCTTCACACAGTCTTCTATACAGATCAGTCCTCTCCCGCCGTCTTTCCTTTTCACATAGAGTCTGTCAATATTGTTCTTTGGGTGTAGTGCATTATGCATGGTCATGAGTTTCCTGGTTTTCTGGTCGAGTTGTCTCAGTTCTTCTTTTGTCCACCCTATAAACGGTCCAGAGTATCTTACTAGTGATACTTCCCATGTATTTATACATTTTATTAGGTTTCTGCTATATAATTTCGTTTCCAGGAGTTTTCTTGTTCTCCTGAGGTATTCCTTTCCAATTTTCTCTTTCATTTCTGTTGCTCTGATGGTGTCCGCTTCCAGAAATCCCAAGTATTTATAGTCATCTTGTTCCCCTAGTGCCTTCATTTCTGTTTGGTTGGGTAGTGGCATGCCTTCTGTCGTTTCCAGTTTTCCCTTTCTTATAACTAGTAATGCGCACTTTTCCATTCCAAATTCTATTTGGATATCTTGGCTGAAGATCCTGGTTGTGTTAATTAGTGTCTCTAGCTCTTTTTCGGTCCTTGCAAAAAGTTTCAGATCGTCCATGTACATTAGGTGGTTCATTTTTTTCCTCTGTATTGGAGAACTTGTATCCGGTTTGGCACTTTCTCAGAATACTGTTCAAGGGCATCATGGCTATGATGAACAATAATGGTGATAGTGAGTCTCCTTTGAAGATACCTCTTTGTATGTTACTTTCTTTTATGTGTTGCCCATCAGCTGTCAATTCCAGTCTCCATGTTTTCATTGCATTTTCTATTACGTTGGTGATCCCACTTGGTATTTTATACATTTTTAGGCATTCTATTATCCATGCTTGGGGGATCCTGTCGTACGCCTTTTTGTAGTCGATCCATGCCATGGCTAAATTCTTTCTCCTTCTTTTTACCTCCTTTAGGATCTTTTGATCTATATATAGCAGATCATGTGTTCCTCTTTTTCCTTTTTGGCATCCTTTCTGCTCCACGGTTATTCAGGGAGTGGTAGATTTGTTCCCTCAGTTGTGCTCTCAGTATCTTCCACATAGTGGATAAGCACGTGATTGGTCTATAGTTGCTAGGGACGGTTCCTTTCTCTGTGTCCTTCTGTACCAATGTGGTTCTACCTTTTGCCATCCAGTCTGGCACGGTTGCTTCCTGTATACATCTTCTCAGGTTTTGGGATAGCCTTTCGTGTAAGGTTGTGAATTTTTTGAACCAGTATGCATGTATCCCGTTGTGCCCTGCTGCTCTCCAGTTTACCATTTTTCCTATGGTTTTCTTTAGGGTTTCCTTGTTGATTTCATTCACTGTTCCTTCTTCTATTTGTTGTAACTCTTCTTTCATGCCTTTTAGCCACTCGACATTTCTATTGTGATCTCGTCGTTCTTCCCATATATTACTCCAGTAGAGTTTTGTTTTTGTCGGATTTGGTTGTTCTGTTTTTGTTTTTCCGCCATTCACGTTTTGGTAGAATTGGCTTTCATCAGTTTCAAATGTACTGTTTTGTTTGCATTGTTCAGATTTATATCTATATCGTCTCAATCTCGCTTTTTTTGCTTTTATTTTTTGGTCCAGTTCTTCATGTTTCTTGTTTAGCCTTTCCCTGCCAGTTACATTTCCAATATTCCGTTTTCTCCACATTGCTTTCTTCCTGTTGATCATTTTGGTTTCTTTTTTATGTTTGTGTATTTGAGTTTCTAGTCTTATTTCCCATCCAGATTTTGTCGGTCCGCTTATCCTCGGTTGTTTTTCTGATTTGAGCTTCATACTTACCATTTTGGCGCCTGCGTAAATTAGGTTGTTTAAGTCTGTGATTGTATTTGTTGGAATGTGTGGGAGGAGCTTGTTAACCTTCTGTTTCTGTTTTTAATTTCTATGGGAGCTTTGTTTTTTCCTCGTTCATCAGCTGCATTATTTTATTTACTTCATTTGCTTCATTCTCTGTTAGTTCTGTTTCATTGTTCTCGGTTTCCACGTTTGTAGACTTCGTTCTTTGTTGGTCCTCAGCCTTTGGTGTTTTTACTTGTGAGGCTTCAACTTGTGGGGTTTCTCTACATGCGGTTCCGTTGGGGGATTCTTCTTGTTCAGTTTCACCATTTATTTTTCGCTGAATTTCTGCTAGTTCTAGTTTAAAGAGCCAACCTTTCTGAATATATTAATACTCCAAATACAATTGATAAAAACATATTTCCAGGGTCAGAGAATAGAGAATATGCATGAACAATTGTACAACTTGTATTTTTTATAACTTTCTCCTGGTGTACCACGGTGGGTTCCTGAATAGACCAGGCAATCAATCGATTTTGATTGAATGGGCGATTTCACCAATTTTGATGACAATAAAAGTATTGAATGAGTGGAACATTAGTTAATTGTTATTCAATTCCGGGCAACATCGAAATATGCTGATAACCCACTGGTCTTTTTATTATTTTGCATTAGTAGACGAAAGAGAATGATTTTATCTTTAATAGGAAGCAAATCCCATTTTTTTCCTAAACCTGAGACAAACACTTGCAAATCTTTTCTTCAACTGATTTATTATTAAAAGTCTTTTAAAAGAGAATCACATATTGTTTAGCTTGGGAATTAGATACTCTATCGTACGATCACTTATTTTTATTGTTTTATGATATTTTTTTTTATGGAAAGTTTTATTTATGTAAGAACTCGATTTAAAAAAAAAGTGTTGGCTTTTTTAACAAATGCATACATTTAAAGCCAACGATTACTAGATTTTGCATTTTGAACCTGAGTGAAGAAGGGAGGAGACGCTCTAAAAAGTGTCACTCCTCAAAAAGGTACCCCCCCCAAAAAAAAAAATGCTTCTAAAAGTCTAGCCATATATATCGGACGAATGTTAAATATTGTTGGATACATCAACCAGTAATCATTTGGATTAATTGTGTTTGTAGGAAACTGAAGCATAAATAAGATGCATCAGAGACCAGGGGTCAACAAGGTTCAGGCGGTTAACCCTTTAGAGCAATTTACTAGCTTGGGAACCAAAAGCAGAAGTGATGTGAGAAAACGGATGTGAACGGATGAGATCGGTAAGTCAAGATGGAACAACGATTGAATGAAGTAATGCACTTCGGATCAAAGCCGATTATTACCCCTCCCCCCTGTTGCTTTATAGCTCAAAGACGAACTCGACTAAATAAATTCATAATAATGTGTTCATTGCTTGATTAACTGACCCGACTTCTGATTGCAATCTGAGATTGTTGACTGTCAGGAAAATCGATATTGTCTACTGTCAAACAAGATCACTACAAGACGCGTGAACATTGAGATGACGATCGGGAAAACCATACGTGAACTTGAATTATTGAATAGTTGGTTGTTAAGCATTGTATGACGGGATGCAACGTGAATTGCATGAATTAGTGAATATTCTTTTGGTTATCTACGGGCTTCCATATTTTGTTCGGTAAAAAGAGACGAACAAAATATGAGGGGGGGGCCTACAAAATGCTTAATATTTTTGCAATAATATTTTCAAATCGGTTTTAATCTGGCCATAAAATAGCTGACAAGAGTCATGTTTATGTAAAAACTTAATATTTAAAAAAAATTTAAACACAATTAAAAAGTCTATGATGTAACGGAACATTTTGAAATAATGGAATTTCAATCGTTTTAATTTTTTAAATATTAATTAATATTTACGGAGTTTCTTTTTCTTGGCAATTCAACTGATTATAGTATATATTAATTCGAAAAAACGCTATTTAAAAAAACATAATAAAATTAAATTTATATCACTTTTTTAATTGCAACTTCAATGTAAATTTTTGTTCAATACGTGTATTTAAATTTTTTTTAAATAAATATTTTTGTACTTATTTGAACTTTTATGTTTCATAATAAATAGAAATTTCGATAGATTTAAATATATTTTGTTCGAATTTTGAAAAAATAAATAGGGGTGGGGAACACGCACTAAAAAAATATTTTCCCTTATATATTTTATGGAAACTGCATTTTATATGTAATTTCATTCTAAAATTGATAAGTATAAAAAATTTCACGAAAATCAGACTATTAGTTGATTTTTGCTAGATTTATTAAACACGGGTATGTTTTCACGTTCGGAATGTCTACTACATGGGAACGTTATTTTAAAGCGCGAATTATTTAAATACGATTTTCGTCTCGCAATTTCTTTATTTTCATTCTATGAAAAACTTTTTTTTAATTATTACTGGTTTATTTTGCCCTTCTTCTTTTAAATGGTACAAAAGTTATATTGATAATATTAATTTATAATAAAGTTACAGCGTGTTACATATAGAGGGTGGGGTAATTCTGTGGTGAATTTTGGCAGTCCCTATTGATAATGTTTGAAAAGTTACAAAAACGTGAACTTTTATTTCATTACAAACACACCAATCAATTAACTCACATTTCACTATTTTTCATAATTCTTGAATGTGTTACTAATTTCGGTAATTATTTTTTATAATTGTAACATACATTATCACTTTACCCTTTACGAAAAAAATAACTTATATATATTATCTGGGCCGATTATTTTATTACAAACGCACCAATCAATAAATTAACATTTTATGATTTTTCATAATTCTTAGATATGTTACTAATTTTGGCAATCATTTTTCATAATTTTAAACTACATTTTCACCCGCTCCCCTTACAAAAATAATAACTTTGATATATTGTCTGAGTTATTTATTTCATTAAAAACACATCAATCGATTTATTCACATTTCATCATTTTTCATGATTCTTGAATATGTTGCTAATTTCGACAAACATTTTTCATAATAGTACCATCTATGGAAGCACTTCGAAGATCGTAAACGACCAAGGTCTCTCTGACTCTCTCTCCTCTGACCTTGAGCACATGGTACAATGGGGAAAGAAGTGGCTGGTTACTTTTAATGCATCTAAAACCAAGCTTCTATCTTTACATCATCAACGCTCTGCTGCCCAGCTGCCATCAATCGAAATGAATGGCTCTCGTCTTGGGGAAGCTTCATGTTTTGACAAGCTTCTGGGCTTGATCTTTACTCCTGATCAGAAATGGAACAATCATCAAATATGTTGCCAAGGTTGCTGGAAAAATGGTGTCATCCTTCTCCCTCTCCAGTAGATATCTCACTGATGATGCAATTCTCTATCTATATAAAAGCCAGGTATAGCCAACGATGGAGTACTGCTGCCACATCTGGACAGGAGCTGCTAGAAGCAGCTTATCCTGTTTTGACAGAGTTCAAAATAGACTTTGTAGCTTAGTGGGGGATGCTCTTTTCTCTTCTCTACAACTCCTTTCCCACAGAAGAGACGTAGCGAGTCTATCCCTGCTTTATCGTTATTTTCATGGCAGGTGCTCATCTGAACTTCGATCTCTGGTCCCCCCCTCGCCAGATTTTCATGAAAAACACTCGTCTTTCCAGAACCACTATCGGCAATTACCCACACTCTTTATCCGTGCCTACACCTAAACGTAGATTCCATGAACAGGGCTTCTTTCTTAGAACTGCTCGCCTGTGGAACTCTCTTCCGTTTGCCTGCTTTCCAGCTGACTACAATCTGATTGTCTTAAAGTCCAATGTGAACAAGTTCTTATTGAACCGTACCCCTAAGTAATCCAAGTTACAAAATTCCCACTAATGTTTACTATGCTAAAATCACAATGACTAGTATATACCTATTAACCCTTATCCTCGAGTGGCCTCTGGGCCTTGATAAGCGGTGACCCCTATGTAAAAAAAAAAAAAAATTATCGCAACCCCACTTACGGAAATAATAACTTTGATATATTGTCTGGGTCGATTATTTCTTTAAAAAAATACCAATCAATTAACTCACATTTCGTCATTTTTCATAATTCTAAGATATGTTACTAATTTTGACAATCGTTTTTTTTTTATAATTTTAACCCACATTTAGACCCCCTTCCTCCTTACGGAAATAATAACTTTTATATATTTTCTGGGTAGATTATTTCGTTAAAACATACCAATCAATTCACTCACATTTCATCACTTTTCATAACTCTTGGATATGTTACTAATTTCGACAATCATTTTTTATAATTGTAACCAACATAAAGCCCGTATACTTGCAAAAATAATAACTCTGATATTTTGTCTGGGTTTAATATTTCATTACAAACACACCAATTGATTAATTCACATTTCATCATTTTTCATAATTTTTGGATATGTTACTAATTTCGACAATCGTTTTTTTTAAATAATTTTAATCCACATTTAGACCCCTTCCTTACGAAAATAATAACTTTGATATATTGTCTGGGCTGATTATTTTATTAAAAAAAAAAAACACCAATCAATTAACTCACATTTCATCATTTTTCATAATTCTTGGATATATTACTAATTTAGGCAATCATTTTTTATAATTTTAACCCACATTATCGCCTCCCCTTACGAAAATAATAACTATGTAATAATTTCTGTTAAAAATATACATGAAATGTAGTAATGTTTAAATCGTAAACTGTTTCAATCATTTCCGGCACTGACTTCTTATCCACCACCACACTGTTATAAATATACATTAAATAAATTAATGACTAAAACGTAAAATGTTGCAGTCATTTCTGGGACTGACTCTGTAAGCCTCACGCCACTGTTAAAAATATGAATGAAATATAGTAATGTTTAACTCGTAAACAGTTTCGGACATTTCCTGGACTGATTTTATATCCCTCACCTCACTGTTTTAAAAACATACAGGAAATAATGTAATGTCTAAATCGTAGACTGTTTCAGCTTTTAATTTTAGATAAAGTAATTTTAAGATTGTAAACTGCTTCAGCCGTTTCTGGGCCTGACTCCATATTCCTACTTCTTTTAAAATATATATGAAATAAAGTATTTTTGAGATCATAAGCTGCTGCTTCAGCCATTACCGAGGCTTACTCCATATCCCCCTCCCCACCTCTTAAAATATATGCTGTATTGGTTATTTTGTATTTTTTATTTTTGGAGGAGGTAATGCCTGGTAGAAAACTATATTACGCTTACTTGGCCTTTTGGCTAAGATCAAAGTGTAGTATCTGTTCTGGCGCAGTATTTCAGCGAAATTATCTACTGGCGCCCTCTCCATAAACAGGAAAAGTGGTGGTAATGCTTGGGAGAATGAACAGGCACTAATTCACTACACCCCAACTTCCCCTAAGAAAAGGTTTGGTAATCCCTGGCAGCCTCCAGTGTACTTTTTAAAGCAACATAACCGTGCTTATCCCCTCCCCATCATCAACACATGACGTCACTTCCGGAAAATGACTCAGCATGTTTTCTAAATACATGATTTCATTATAAATTGTTTTTTTTTTATATGCGTACTGCACTGTAGAAGCACCTTATTTTAAATTCATGCTAAGCACCTTATTTTAAATTCATGCTACTCAAAAAATAAATATTTCAAAGTGCAGTTAGTGATTAGGCAACACTTGCTTTACAATAAACTAATCAAGAAATTGGATTGAGAAACAGATCCTAATGTTAACTAATACTAAACAAAAATAGAGAGAATACATGTCAGTTTCTTATTTAATAAATTGTTAGATGAAAGTACAGAATAGTTTAAATAATACCTTCCCCATCTTAAGAATGGCTTTCTAAATAATAACGTTATTATTTCAGCACTGTCCGTATTCCGTGTATTATCCTCCCCTCCTCTGTCTTAAAATAATGTATGAAATTAAGTAAATATGAGATCGTAAAAAAGATTTATAGGTTTGTTTTCATATTTACAAATTTCAAACCGCGAGTAAAATGTACGCATGATTTCGTTATTTATTTATTTTTTTTTAAATACAAGAACATAAAAAAATGAGTTGGTGTCATTAGTTAGAATTGAAATTAAAAAGAACCGAGCGTTCCAGCCTGAGAAAAAAAAAAAAAGCCGAAAGAACGCGCATGCGCACAAAAAAAAACAAAAAACAAAATGTCACATAATGCTTAATGAACATTTTACATGTAAATTTGCCGATGTGTGTATGCGATATACATGCATGTAAGCAAAGATATTATTTACTATAAACCACCCTTGGTGCATGAATATTATTTCCTGAGAATTTCAGTGCTATGTGACCAGTACTTTAAGAGATTACCTGTTACGTCTACTGTTTTATTTATATAGAAGATAGAATAGAGATGTATGAAATAAAAACAGAAAGAACCTGATTAGATAAAGTCATAAAAGCGATAAGAATAATATTTGTGGTTAATATGTGTGTTTGCACAGCGTAATAAAACTTTGAACAAATGCATTTCAAGTAAAAACACTATTACGTACTTACCACTTATGTCAAAATGAGTATAAATTTTAAAAAATACGAAAATGATCAAGTAAAAACAGAATTTATCAAATTATCATTTTATGATATGTTTTAAATGCAGAAGAGTTGTGTGACCAATTCTGTATAACAAACTGACTTATCTCTCTTGCTTTCTTTGCAATCCGCTATTGTCCAACCGTTACTGTCTATGATTTTTTTTTATTGACAAATAAATCTACTGGATCATTTTTCGTAATTTTTGGAATTTATACTAGTTTCGACATGATTTGTATGTACATAAGAGAGATTTTATCAAATTGCATTTGATGGAAAACTCATTACACTGCACGAGCACTGTATTTTCATATAACATTAAAAGATCATACCTCTTCCAGGAATTGAGAAAATGTTTTACGGATTTTTTCTGTATAAAAAATGAAAGCTTCCTTATCAGGAGTTTTCTCAACTTGTTCTTGGAAAAGTTTTCCAACTGTGATTCCTTTTAACTTGACGCTAGAAGCTTCATGAATATAACTCTGCGTCCACTGATGCTGAGATGTGCTGGAAGAGGATCTGAAAAAGAAAAGGAAAAGGAAAGTCAATTCGGCATAGATTTTCTATCTTTATTTAATGAGGCAGAGGGTTAGTCAGCCAGATGATGAAGAATATTATGAGAGGATTGATGATAAATGTGATGAACAAAGTTTGCATATTCATGAGGGCAGTTTATGACAAGTATTTGATGTCATTGGATTTGAAGGGATCTGCAGGAAATCAGCTTCATGCTAGATATTTACTTGCTGCTCACCTCGGCAAGATGTGACACAAGATCAGAAAATGGAGATAACCAGTCAGCGCCCTTAAAGGAAGGGCACTCTAGCAAAAATTGCCTGGGCATCCCCATCGGCATTCCCTCATAGGAGCATCTAAGGCAACAATCGATAGACTTGCCCTACCCAAAAGCTGGGTGGCAAGGCCTGAGAGGGTGGACCTTCTAGGCATACCCCAGTCCAACAGGTACTGGATCAGATCCTGGCCTTGCACCTGTCGGGTTGATTGTCAAAAACAGATTCTTGATTGGTATTTTCTACCTAATCTCCAAGCAGCCGAAGCAACAAAGTGACTCATCCGCATAATTCAAAGAATAACATGAGGATGTTCAGCTTCATGGTAATATGTAACACATTTTTGGAAAGAACCTATGTTCATGAAAATTCTTCTAATGCTAGATGCACAGAGGAAGGAAAGTTCTTTTCAATTATAGTAGAAAACAAGTTCTTGCTGTGAATGTCTTATAAAAAGGACTCAAATATTGGAACTCAGTCAAGTACATTTCATGAAAATAACAAAGTAGAGAAAGACAAGCAACATCTCTTGTGCCACAGGTTTTGTAATGTTCGAATCAATCCTCAGTGTTAGTATTGTAAGATGTAGGTTACAAATCCTTACTGCTAGTGTTGTGGCAATGTAAGTCTTGAATCCCTCGTCACCAGTGTTGTGGTCTTGCAGGTCGGTAATAATCAATACAAACAATGTGGTATAGTTTATAAAAAGAGTATTAACAAAAATATGTTATAGAAATACATGTTATGATTCTGGGGCCAATCCATAACAAGAACAGAAGAACTAGGTTGTGAAGTTGATTAACAAAAACTAACGATTCTTTTATCAAATACCATCACTCTTTGATTAGTGAAATCAAGCGATTTTCTCATGTTACATTTGAAAGTACAAATGAGTTCCAAGTAGAAAGTGTGTGCGTGTTGCAGGGTCTAACTGTTGCGGATGTAACATAGCATGGTGAATCGGAAAAGTCTGACGGGTTGCACAACAAGGTTCACTCTACACAGGCCTGAACGCTTCTTTCTCAGAACTGCCCACCTATGGAACCCTGTTCTGCTGGCTTGCTTCTTGACCAACTACAATATCGTTGCCTTCAAGTCCAATGTAAACAAGTTCGGAAAAGTCTGAAGATGTTCACTCTACACAGATCTGAACGCTTCTGCCCACTCCCCCCAGCAATCTGCTTTTATGGTGCCTCAAAATCACGTGTGAGACGTGATTTTTTGAAAACTGTGCGAGACTGTGAGCATTAAAAGACTATGGTCGCCATCTTGAATCTTTTTCTTTTTTCTTCTCAGCCCACAAGACAGACAAACACAAGCACATTTTTGCGGTAAGCCTTCTCTATTTTCTCCACACATGGACACACATATGCAAATGCATGTGAAATGACGTCATCGGTAGGGAAAAATAAAGACTTTAAAAAGGAGATCACATTAGAGATGGGAATAACATTCGAGATCACGTTAGAGGTATGAATGACACTCAAGAAAACTATCATGTAGGAGATGTCACGGCTGTAATGAGAGAATGAGGGAATAAATGTTGTTGTGCAACAAAAAAGTTAAAGTTCTTTCCATTCTTTATCCACTTTACGACTGAGGTTACATGTTGGTTGTTGGGTAATATTACAGGGATTAGTTTTACTACTCAGAAAGGAGACAAAAATATGGGAATAACAAACAAAGAAAAAACAAATTCGTGCAGCAAAATACAACGGTGGCGTTTATTTTAAATGTATGACTGGTAAGAATAGTTTACGAGTCAACAGGATTTTTTTGTAAGATGGTAGTGATAGTTATCCTGGCTGAAATATCCTTTGCTAGGAACTGTTGCTTTTGATGTAGTTGCTGAAGAATTATGGCTAGCTGAAGTGTTATATAGGGGTTTCATTAAAAGAGAGTCTTATTAAAAGTTATGTTGTTGAGTGATTGTTCGTTTTATTAAGAGGGGTGCTGTGAGACTCAGAGAGATGTTGTTGAGAGAGGGATGTTGTGTTATAACAATTCATATATATTAAAAGTTCATTACTTAGAAGTGTTGATATGAGAAGCTCTTAGAGTGAGGAGATAGTGTTCAGACAGTCTTAGTTTTCATATTGTGTATGTAAGATGTGTATGTTAAGACATTTTATAACACAGATATATAGACATATAATAACAATTTTCACTTTACCTTTCGGTAGAATCACAACACAAAGACGACGTTTATACAAACACATGATGGGTTTATTTCTTCTCACGACCGGCCGTGGTTTTCTCATCAAGAATTCAAAGCTTCACATATTAAGTTTCAAAGTGACCGTCTCGCTTCTAGATGTTCGAATTCCAAACTGCAGACTATCATCTGTCGTTCTCAAACTCCCTCTGAGTTTTTTTTACAGTTTATCCTTAGTTTCTAACTATATCTAGAACTTCCCATTTTTCCATGACGTCATACACATGTTAAAACATGTGTCTACTTTCACGTGTTCTGGACATGCGTGTCCAAAACTTTTCCTTTTTTTTCAAAAGGAATTTTAACCTATATTCTCAGTAACCTATATTTCCAATATGTTAAAAACATGTTTATTAAATTATCTTGTAGCTGCATTCTTTCAATTGAATTTTCATAACAAAATTGACAGTGCACATTCTTTTCTTGAAACTATTTTATCTCTATTCTAAACAGCCGTTTGTTTTACATTCCATTTTCTAATTCTCACACGTAATCTATTTCTAAACATAAATTACGAGGTTCGAATTTCGCCTATGCTATTTCATTTTCATTTTAACTAAATCTCTCTATTTTTATACTTACATGAAAAGGAGACAGCCCTTATAATGTAACAGAAGAACAAGCTACAGATTTTGATGATGTTGATGGCTGGCTTGAGCTATCGTTAGTTTGTTGTAACAATAGTGATTATGATCGTAGTCATTGTTGATGTACTGAGGCTGCATTTATCATGGCAGTGAAAATGCCATTCCATCAAACAATTGGTTTCCAATTTTACTACTGACCAGACCTAACATTGCTTAACTTTGGTGATCTAATGGGAACCGGTTTGTCAACATAATTATGCAGAATATTTGTGCATCTGACAAAATTTTTCCAAATTAAAAATAAATAGAAAGCCCTGCTTTTAGGCAGTTATACGAGAAACAATTTATTTTTGTTCTTCTTTTAGTCTCAGCTGGTGTCTGATTTGCAATAATTGCTGATTTCGTTCTGAAGTGGTTTCAAGTTTGTGTTTCAGTGATTCCACATTAGCTTTGCAATATCCAGTTTGTCAGAAAGTGGTTTGAGGTTCGAGCTGAGAATTATATTATGAAGCATTTCAGTCTGTCACAATTGATTAACCGGATGTTTTTTAAGCTACAAGTTTGAAAGTTATATACAACAAAAGGTAAAAAACAAAAAATGAAATATTGAAATAGATTAGAAAACCTACCTGTTAATGTTTGCTGCAGTTAGGGCCAATCCATTTTGATGATTGTACAAAAGTCCTTTTTTGTTTGAAAAACCTTTAACTTTTCGGTAACTCCGATAAAAAATGGTACGACTGGGTAACATTGACAACATGTTGTTTGCTGCCCTGGAATCTGCTTATTCAAACAACAAACTTTTCAGCAATGGTAGTCGCTAAAATTAAAAAAATAAAAATAGAGTCAACGAAAATACAAAAATGAAGATTATTTTAAAATTTGGATCTTGTTGAATTAATGGGAAACATACTTCAATTGTAGTATCGGGATCATTAAAATATCAAAATTATTTCACTTTGCTTTTGTAAAATTATTAAGACATTCAGAGTCACCTCCCTTTGAACAATTTGTAATGAAGCTTCTGGTGCATTGGGAAACAACTAATCACAGTTCACGTAACAAACTAGTTTGGCCAATAAACCTACGTGCCATTGAAGAAATCTTGCTGTTTACCGTCTAAGATAGATGTAGCAAAAGAATAATGGCTACCTTATTGCAAAATTATATGAAAGAACTTTAGAACTGCTATTTAGGTGAGTATATCAACCATAATCTTGAAAGAAAAACTGATGGAACTTCTCTTTGCTAACACTGTAATTCGCACCAATAAATCTCAGCTTCCATGTTTTCTCTCAGCTGCCAAACATTCAACTGCCTCTCCCAAATTCTTCCCTTTTAAAGTAGGTTTTTCCCTCATGTGCAAATTAATGCTACAGATAAAAATAATCCAGTTCCAAACACAAGTTCTTTATCTTTTTTTTCTTGATGCAATAATTGCTCATGACATGCCAAACAGATGTGCTGCCGCTTTTGTGAATAGATTCTTCTATTACATCAACTCCACATTTTTAATGATACCTTTGGTGCATCGGAGAAAAAAGAAAATCACAGGTAAGCTAGTAAACCGGCTTGGCTAACTGATGTACAACTGCAGAAATTCGTTACATCTTATATGAAAGAACTTTAGAACTGCTAACTAGCAGACGATAATATCAACTCCACAAATAAGACCTGTAAATAACTTATTATAAATAGTATGGAAATCAGTCCCGACAAGGCATGAGCCACTTGATGTAAAGAGCTTAAAAAATAGAGTACTATTTCAAGGTCAGAAACTAGTCAATGATAAGTGTTAAATGAATAGATTCTTACACAGAAAACAGCAATTTTTCCTCCTTAGTCAGAAACATTGTTCATGGTATTGTAAAGCAATACATCTTTCTCTTTCTCTTCTTTTCCCTCTAGCCTATCTCATAAAAAAATGCTTCAATTTCAAAAGTTGTTTTATTTTTCTCCTGGTCATGTCACATTTCTCATCCCATATGTTTGTAAAACTATACGCACATTTGGGAAAATCCCAACTGTTTTCAAAATTTTAGCTTTAAATTGATTATTAGTTTGACATAATATTTCTTGTTCCGAAATGAGATTCTAATTGTAACTTTTATTCAACAATTTCCTTTATAATTGCCATTTTTCTTTGACAAATATTATCAAGATAGTAAGATTGTACATCTAAAATCAAAATAGGGTTAAAACTCCAAAAATTCATACTAGAATTGTCCACAATTAGATAAAGTACTTAGTAAATTCAGTTGTAAAATTACATTCTTCTTGGGGTGTTATATAACGAGCATGTCTGTCTTGAAATTGATGTAGAAAAAACTTAAGTTCTGCTTTTCCAATGCATATGAATATTTTTTTTCAATAACAAAAACGATTGATTCTTTAGTTGATATAATAACACATTGCACTTTATTTTGACAATTTGAGCTTGTGGTTATGGAGAGAGAGAAAAAGGGTAACGATGACAAAAATATGTGCATAACCACTTTTCCTTCACTCTGACCCAAAACAATCCGTTTTTATTATCATTGTCTAAATTGGAATTTGCATTGTTTTATTCAACTTACGTCATTTTTTGTCAGTGGTTAAAACAATGGGCTCAAAAGCCATTTTTTGTTACCTTTCGAAAATCTGGTATTGCCCAGCTTCATCATTCAATATTCCTTGCACATTTTCAAAAATGTTCATAGATTTTTCAATCCCCCATCGCTCTTGATACAAAAATAAAAAAAACCCGAAAAAAACATCAGTCATTGTCCACATAATGGAATAAAATGCATTTCAATCTTTTCCAGTTCCATGAACACATTTTTTTTTAACTTCCATGAACTGTGGAACTGATTTCCGTTCTCCTGCTTTCCAGCTGACTGGTTGTCTTCAAGTCCAACGTAAACAAGTTATTGATGAGTTGTTCCACTTAGTTAACAAATTTACGTAATTTCTATTACTAACAATCACTATATTGTTCAATGGACTACATTACACCCTTATCCTCGAGTGGTCTCTGGGCCTTGATAAGTAGTGATGCCTATGTAAAAAAATAAAACAAAAAAAACCCCATATTTTTCAATTAAAACACAAAACTAAACAGAAAAAGAACACATCAATCCTTATAATGGAATAAAATGTATTTTAAGCTTTTTCAGTTTCATGACACATTGTTTTCATTACTTGCCATGCACCAGTAGACACCCTGCAGTAACTGCACCTCAATTTTCCAAATTGACATTGGGTAAATGACTCTCGATAATATCATGTGTGTTTTTGCTCAATTTTTAATTCTATAATTTTTATAACGTTTTTCACCATTTCAACATACTCTGTTTGAAATGGAAAGTCTCTACTATACCTCATAGATGTCATTCCTTGGCAAATGGAGAAAGATTTTTTTAGCAGGGCTTGACTGCCTTGCAAAACATAGTTCTCCCCAATCCCAAGAATTTCTCTTTCTCCTGTCCTTTTTTAATTTTCACGACTTCACTGCTGTCCGTATTTGCCTTTGTGGTGATCATTCTTTTATCTATAAGACCTGAAAGTGTTCCAATTACGTGACTATCCATACTTATGCCATTTACGTGTCCTGACGTCATGCTACATGTCATGATATGGCACTTTATCAATGAAACGTCTGAATTCTTACATTGATGTTAAAACTTCTGCATTTGCGGTTGCTGTTTCCTCAATTTCCTAGTTAGAGTTGAAAATTTGAAAAATATTTTGTGTGAATGTAACTATTAACTACAAAGAAAGGAGGGTGAGACACTAAATTTAGTAGTACTCCAAAGACATCCTTAATTACATTTAGTAGTGCTTTTAGTAGCGCTCTGTAAGCCTCTAAGTTTTTTTGTTTTTTTTTTTACTGATGACTTAAATTTCTCTTCTAGAGGGAGAATATTAGAAAATTGGTTTTAGAAGTGCTTTGCTTACAGAAATGCTCAATATCATAGACAGAGCCATAATCCAAAGTGCTTAATATCCTGGATAGAGCAGGTAGTATCACAAAAGTGATTTTTTTTTCATTACTCACAAAATAAACGATTTCTCTTCAGAAGTGAGAAACCTTTAAATACACATATGTTTGTACGTACGTTATCACCTTTCACACATTAATATTTGTATGTACGTTATCACCTTTGGCATATATTTATGTTCGTACGTACATTATCCATTTTCTCACTCATTTATGTTCGCGCATACGTTATCACCTTTCACATACGTACATTCGTATGGACGTTATCATCATTCACAGAGATTTATGTTCGTGCATCCGTGATCACATTTGGCACATTCATATTGGTACGTACATTATCACCTTTCACATAAATTTGTGTTTGTACTAATTTGCATATTCCTTTAAAAAAACTTTTATTAATTTACTGTTCGTTTTTTTTTCTGTTTTCTTATTGAATGATTAGTTTCATTTCACTATTATGCATATATTTCCCACATCGGGTATAGCATTTGGACCTGGATTTAGAGCAAATCTATCTCTATCCCAGAACGGTCTCTTCTAAACTACTCTACTAGCGACCTGGTTAGAATCTTGAATCGGCACTTCCCCCCTCACCCCCACTCTAAAAACCAGAAAACTATACAATAACCAGACTATACAATAAACAGATTATACAATAAACAGACTATATACCAGCTATGTCCTGCATTGAGCACTCTTTTATAACCATGTGATTTTCATTGGATTTACATCTAGGCAACCAATCGATACAACTGGTATATTGACATGAAATGAAAAAATACAACTGGTATATTGACATGAGATTTTAATCATGTCAAATCACACTTCATTTCCTTTTGACGGATTGATTGTTGCTATTTCTTCTGATGAGTTAAGGGCATAATAGATTGACCGATTGAAATAATAAAGTGATTGATTTTGTGCTACGAAACAGATACTGTCAAGAATTGTATAAGTTAACTGAATTAAAGGAATAAATTGTAAGATGGTCAACATCATGAATTTTGGAATATAACTTTTTATCATTTATTCTCTCTCTCTCTCTCTCTCTCTCTATATATATATATATATATAAAGCTGTGTGTGTGTGTGTGTGTGTGTGTGTCTGGTCACTATTTTAAAAAACTGATTACATATAATGATAGATGTATCGAGACACAGGAATGGGTATGTTTGATCTGGCAGCACAGTGGTTCATTAAAATTGTGGGGTCTGCGTTCGCACTTGGTCCACAAAGTATGGAAATAAAAAATTTGAAAATTAAAAGAAAACGTTTACAAGTGTTTTGGATATAGATGTACATAATAATACTTTGATAAGTATGTTTTAACTTAAATAGGGATGGTATAATAAAATTGTGGGGTCTGCGTTCGCGCCTGGCCTCCATCAAATGGAAATAGACACAAACTTTAATAAAGACTTTTTATATCTATCTGCGTAAGTATACTTTGATAATTATGTTTCAGTTTGAAGAAATATAGTATAATAAAATTATGGGGTGTCGTTCGCGCCTAACCTCCATAGAATGGAAATATGTCACAAAGTTTAACAAGGTTTTTTAATATAGATCCACAGAATATTGTGATAATTGTTTCAGTGTGAACAGGTATGGTATAATAAATTATGGTGTTTATCTATTTTATTTTTACTTTCATCATATTTTGCTTTGGTTTTGATACCCCCAAATTCGAAGCTATCTCTTTACAACCCTTCCTTTTCATAACCTATCATACTTTCATAAATCAGAGTCAATTTTCTGTAGGCTGGTTTTGAACCCAGTCAACGACGGGTACTTTTGCTAGTATATATATATATATATATATATATATATATATATATATATATACTAGTGATGAAACGATTCTAATATTTTTCACTGATTCCACTGGAATTACTGATTCCATACGAAATTCCCGATTCTGATACAATTACCGATTCCGGTTCCGATCCTTTATGCCTCCATAAATATTTAACTATATAGATTTATTGATTACAGTAAAAACACATAATAAATGTGAAGCGTACAAATACACTTGTGGAGATGATTGATAAATTTTAGTTTTGCTAGTAGTTTGAAGTAAATAAATATTTATTTTTTAATAATTTCTATCAGCAGTAGAAGATTTAGCTTTAAACAAAATCAATTAAAAAAAGACAATTAAAAGAATCGTTTAAAAGAAAGTTTGTGAATTAAAACAAAACAATATCTCTCTCTCTCTTCCCCCTCTCCCTCTCCCTCTCTTTCCCTCTCCCTCTCTATGCTAAATTGTAGAATAGGGCCCGTTAGAATATCTCACTCATTACATTAGTTTTTGCTATTTATCTCTTTTCTATGGCAGAAAGATGTGATACAAAGACGGGAAAGTGAAATTTGAAAAGCCAGTGCCTTAGAGGAAGAACATTCGGGTCTGCAAAATACCTGCAGCCCCACTGACACTTCACAGTAGGGGCGCTTCAGCAATAGCCTATCATCAGTGCAAATAGCGGAGAGGGGTCTTCAAGACTCGCTTTTAGTTTCAGAAAAGTTAGGTCACGTGGTAGGTATTAGGTCAACAGTGTCACAGCCTCTTTTTTATTTTACATGGGGGTCATCACTTATCAAGGCCTGGAGGCCACTCAGTTATTGAGTGTACAGTAGTCAATGGGATAATATGGTAGTAATTGTTAGTAATGGAAATTTGGTAAATTGGATTACTCAAGGGGACGGTTCATCAAGAATTTGTTTATGTTGGACTTGAAGACAACCATATTGTAGTCAGATGGGAAACAGGTAAACGGAATTCGATAAATGACGTAGATTCCATGAACAAAGCTTCACATCAGTATGTTTTGGTTTCGGCACAGATAAAGAGTGAGGAAAATTATTCACAATGGTTTCAGCTAGACGGGTGTTTTTCATAAAAGATTGGAGAGGGAATCAGAGACTGGAGCTCAGCCGAGCACTTGTCATGGAAATAACGATAAAACAAAAACAAGCTTGCAACGTCTCTTCTGTGGGAAAGAGATTGCAGGGAAGAGAAAAGGGCATCCCCGACTAAGCTATGAAGTCTATTTTGAACTCAAGGCAGGATAAGATGCTTCAAGCAGCTCCTGCCCAGATATGGCAGCAGTACTCCATCCTTGGACATACTTGGCTTTTATATAGATAGAGAATTGCATCATCAGTGAGATATCTACTGGAGCGGTAGAAGGATGACACCATTTTTCCAGCAACCTTGGCAACAGATTTGATGATTGTTCCATTTCAGATCAGGAGTAAAGGTCAAGCCCAGAAGCTTGTCAAAACATGGAGCCTCTCCAGGACGAGAGCCATCCATTTCAATTGATGTCAGATGGGGATCAGAACGTTGATGATGTAAAGATAGAAGCTTGGTTTTAGATGCATTTGGTCTGTGCTAGCTTTTAGCCCCCCCCCCCATTTTTTTTATCATTATTTTTCCTATTTTTTTATTTATGACTTTTTGAGCAATAATTTCAAAGGCAATATAATGTACTCTTCTCCCTACCTGGATAAATTTTTAGGGTGCTTATGTTATCGCACTATATTTTAAATAGTATTTTAAAGTAAAATTCATTTTTTTACGATATATTTATTTATTAAATTGTTAGGTGAAAGTAAAGAATAGTTACAAAACACCCTCCCTATAATAAGAATTGGTTTCTAAATAAGGTTATTATATCAGTGCAGGAACATATATGTACAGGTACCGTTTTTAATGTTTTTACTTATTTTAAGGCGTTTTTTTTTTTAAGCTTAAAACATGTATTGCCGAGTTTCAACTTAAATAAACACTTCAAAATAAGTTAGGTACAAGAGTAACTAATGGTACTATTCTAATAAATGTCAAAAAAATTTTCGAGCATTTATTACTATAGACAACTGTTATATTCCTAAATACTTAGGAAATAAAGACAAACGTGAGTTACACCGAGTGGTATGTGTAATGGGGTTTATTTATAATACAGAAACGTAAGGCTGCTCGCCTAAGGTAAATAGAAGTACATAGTAACAAGTATGGGGAAGAAAGTCTGATAATCAACACGTAAGACTATCCGTCTTACTGCGACTGCTTGTCTGCCGCTGTCTGCCGCTGTCTGCCAAACAGTCCAATATATATATACAGTTTGTAACCGGTGTATAGCCAGTTATGTTCCTTCACAACACCTCCCCCTGAAGCTGAAATCTTCCTGATTTTAGCTTAAATACCTCTTCCTTTTAGGGTCAGGGCTTAATCTCCTGGTAACTTTTCTCTTTCTTGCGCTTTTCCTTCTGGTCAGCGTTACCCGGGGTAAAGGTTTCTGTCCAGCCCGTATGGTCGGTTCAGGCGAAATATTCATTGTTTGCGGTACACACGCTGGTTTTGGTATATCAAAAATATCGCACAATGTTTCCATTGGTGTCTCTTCCACATTTGGAGACAGTCTGGGACGTATTTGATTTCTGTGTCTTTTGCAGACAAAACTTAATCCTTGGATGGTATAGACCATGCTCCCAATCCTTTTTTTGATAATACCTTCAACCCACTGATTTCGTCCATTTTGAAAATTTTTGAAATATACATTTTCACCTGGGGAGAAGCACTTGGTATTAAGGTTTTCTTTTTTGAAAACTTTCTTTTTCTCTGGTAGCAGCCTATCGAAGACAGATCTTATCTTTCTTGCAAACATTAGCTCAGCCGGGGAAGAATTGACATTATTATTAGGATTTGGTGTCACCCTGTAAATTGCTAAAAATGTTTGAATACATTGTTCGTCTGTGTCCGTAGTAAGATTTTTCTTAAGTGCCCTTTTAAACGTATCTACAAATTTTTCGGCCAACCCATTCGATCGTGGATGGTACACAGGTGTTGTCATATGTAGAATATTTAGTGAGTCACAGAATTCTTTGAATTCATGAGCAGTAAATGCTGTTCCATTATCGCTCACTAAGGTTTTTGGCACTCCAAAACGGCTAAAAATTTCATTAAGCGCACTCACAGTGTTTTTTGCTGTTGGATGTCTAAACTTAAATATTTCTGGCCATTTTGAAAAAGAATCTACAATAATCAAGTAAAAATAACCATTTATAGGTCCCGCATAATCAATATGCAGACGTGACCAGGGTAGGTCCGTCTTTGGCCATGGCATCGTTTTTACTGGAGGATCTCGAGCTGCTAATTGACATCCTCTGCATGTCTTGACACATTTTTCAACTTCCTTGTCCATACCAGGCCAGTACACATATCCTCTCATAAGGGATTTCATTCTCGAAATGCCCGGATGACCTGTATGAAATTCCTTCAGAATTTTCCTCTGTAACGTTAGTGGAATTACGATCCTCTCACCATACATGAGCACATCTTCACAGATGGAAAAAGGCGTTGTTTGATCTACCTTTTTATTTTTTTTTATCCATCCCAATTGATTTTTCATTTTCTTAATGAAAATGTCATTTACTGCCTCTTTTTTTATTTTTTCGAAAGTTACCGGAAGTTCACGTATCATATTACACATTGAACTTGTACATTCACTTTCGTCTTTAAGCGCAGCAATTACCGTTTCTTCGAAACTTTCGCTTCTTTTAGGGATCAACCGTGATAATGCATCTGCGTGTCCTAACTTTTTTGAGGATACATGTTCCATCTTAAACTGATAGTTTAAGAGGGTTACAGCCCATCGCTGTAATCGATTCGCAGTATGTGTGGGAATGCCTTTCTTTGATCCAAATATGGTAAGTAGGGGTTTATGGTCGGTTTGCAAAATAAAAGATCGTCCATGGAGAAATCGATTGTACTTTGTAATTCCAAATATTATCGACAGCGCCTCTTTTTCAATTTGGCTGTAATTTTTCTCCGCTGCAACCAACGTTCTTGAAGCATGGGCGATAGCTTTTGTCCTACCATCCTCATACTTGTGAAGTAATACAGCGCCAACACCGTAATCACTGGCGTCTGTTGCTAGTATTAGTTCCTTTTCTGGATTGAAATGTGCCAATGCTAAGTCTGACAGTAGACATCTTTTGATATTTTGGAAAGCAGATTCACATTCCTTATTCCAGTTCCATTTAACACCCTTTTTCAGTAACTCGTTAAGAGGAGCTCTTAAATTATGTATGTTAGGGATGTAAATTGCATAGTATTGAACTAATCCCAAAAACGATTTTAATTTTGTCACTGAATCTGGAGCAGGCATCTTTTCAATTGCTTCAGTCCTTTGTGGATCCGGTCTTCGACCCTCTTTGTCGATTATTTGACCTAGATATTTAATTTTTTTCATAAAAAAATCGCATTTTTCTGGGCTCAATTTAAAACCAAATTCCTGTATTCTTTTGAATACTTCTTTTACATGCTTCTTATGATCTTGCAAATTTTCACTTTTAATTAGGATATCGTCAAGGTAGGCCATTGAAAATTCCAACCCTGCCAGCATCGTGTCCATAATTTGCTGGAAAATAGCAGGAGCAACCTTTAATCCAAAAGGAAGCCTCTTTAGCTTAAAAAATGCCCTTATGAGTATTTATGCCTAAGTATTTGGAGCATTCATCGCTGATTTTAATTTGCAAGTAAGCATCTGAGAGGTCTATCTTAGAAAAAATTTTTCCTCCGTTAAGCTTAGAGAACAGATCTTCTGCGGACGGAAGGGGATAATTATGGTCCAATAGACAGTCATTTAAACCCGTTGAAAAATCTCCACAGACCCTTATTCTGTTATTTTTTTTCTTTACATACACGGTTGGACTTGCCCAATCTGTGTGGTTAACTTTTTCAATGACTTCCAGTTGTTGAAGTCTATCCAACTCTTTTTCGATTGCGTCCATCGCTGAAAAAGGCACATTCCTTTTAGGTTTGAATACTGGAGTGGCATTTTTCTTTAATTCAAATTTTGCCTCTGTCTTAATACAGAGTCCTAGTCCTTCGGCAAAAACATTGGGAAATTCAGTTTTCAAATCCTTCAGGAAGTCTTCCCTTTGGTTTGCTTTTTCTGCAGTTAAAACGTTACAAAACGAATTTATGGGTTTCTCCCATAAATTAAACAGGACAATCCAATCTACCCCAAACAGGCATGTATTCTTTCCTGGTACGACGTACACTTTGGATTTATGAGTCTGGTTAGCGAATGTCACTTTGCATTTTAATTCTCCCTTGAACTCTAATCTTTTGCCGCACACACTTCTCGCCGTCTTTCTGGTTTTCGTTAATTCAGGTCGACCTATCCTTTTCCATATATCTTCATTTATAATACTAATATCTGCACCGCTATCCAGAAGCAATGTAACCAGATGTCCATTTATCCGAACATCAACATATTTCCGTCTTTCGCAGCTTTTTTCTTTATTCATGCGAAGCGTATTTACATTATCGGTCCCTTGTCTTTTCTTCTGGGCACAGTATGTTCCCTTGTGACCTCTGAGACCACATTCATAACATATTTTGTTCCTAAACCAGCAGGTCTTATTGTTGTGTCTTAAACTACCACAACATTTACACTTTAGCTTTGGGTCTTTGTATCCTTTAAGGATCCTGTGTTCTTGGAACCTGGACTTTCTTGTGGTCCCTTGCCTTTTTACTTGCTGCACCTTAAAAATATTTTTCTCTTCAATGCGAGTGTTGTCTTTCTTTATGTTAATCAGACGTTGACACTCTTCAGTGACTTTTTGCAATGTTATGTTAGGATCCGCCTCCATAATTGTTAGGATCCGTGAACGTATATCTTTGTCCCTTGGTGCTGTGAGACCTTGTACAAAGATTAAACATTTAAATTGGTCTGCGGAAATTTCATTCAATTTAAATGATTCGCATAAACAGTTCACAGTGCAAGCATATTCTAGATAGTCTTCAGCTTCTGCCTTCTGAATGTTCAAACATTTGTATCTAGAGTGAAATAGGCTATCCCTTTTATCAAATATTTTCGACAAGGTACTAATTGTTTCCTCGAACGAAACCTCCTCCGGTTTTTTTGGTAGAATTAGATTTGCATACTTGGTGTTTTCATCAGTACCCAGTTTTTGTAGTAGCAGGGTAACTTTTTCCTCATCGGTCCAGTCTAAACATCTTTTCGTAAAAATTGTTTCGTATCTTCTGTAGTATGCAGGGAAAGTAACACCAGTATCCGGGGAGTAACGAAATTCCGTTAGTGAATTTGAAATACCCTCGGCAGAAAAATTAGTCTTCTTCCCGGTCGACGTTAGAATTAGCTTTTCTAAATTCTTTTGCTGTGTCGACATTTGTCGTTGTAGTATGTTTGTTTGTTCTTGTTGTGCCTCTAAAGTTTTTTGTGTTCTTTCTTGTTGTTGTTGCAGCTGTTGCTGTAGCTGTTGTTGTTGAATTTGTTGTTGTTGTTGTTGTTGCGCTAAAAATTGTTGAGTCATTTTTGTCTGTTCCTGGATGCTAAGGGCTAGAGCCTTAGTTAACTCTGCTAATTGTTCCATGTTAGCTTCTAGTACAAAAATGTCTTTTCGAATTCTACACAATAATTCCAAAGAAAAATCGTAAATTTACGTATATCGTAAATTAGTAGCAATATGCAGACACAACACGTTTCAACAAAGTTCATCCATAGTAATTCAACAGGCTTTGTAAAATAATTCTTTTTTTTTTTTTTTTTTTTTTTTTCTTTTTTTTTTTTCAACAACGTAAGTTCATACACAAAATATTTCTTACTTCCCACGACAAATAGTTCCAATTATTTATATAAAGGCAATAACAAACAATTAATTTTCCAAAAAAAAAAATATATGGCTGCCGTTCCCACGTGGCATAAAATGGTACAATAGTCGTTGTATTTATATTTTTTCTTTCGAAACTCGTAATCCTTTAGTGTAGTTTCGAATTCAACTTGCGACCATTTTTTTTTTTTTTTTTTTTTTTTTTACTTGTCAAAATAAATATAAATTCCACTTTACCTTGAACATGTTTCTATAATTTCTTGTGAGTTCTTTACGAAGAAAAATCCGTACTTTTCGCTACTTTAGGTAGGAAAATTTTTTAAATTCATTGACGCACGTGGTCAAAAATCCTTGTGTAGTTTGTTTTTTTCGTAAAACAAAAAATCCTTGCATTGTACACAGTCCTTGGTACGGTAATTTATCTCTGTTAAGAGAAAGAACATCCTTTCGTCGCCATTGTTATATTCCTAAATACTTAGGAAATAAAGACAAACGTGAGTTACACCGAGTGGTATGTGTAATGGGGTTTATTTATAATACAGAAACGTAAGGCTGCTCGCCTAAGGTAAATAGAAGTACATAGTAACAAGTATGGGGAAGAAAGTCTGATAATCAACACGTAAGACTATCCGTCTTACTGCGACTGCTTGTCTGCCGCTGTCTGCCAAACAGTCCAATATATATATACAGTTTGTAACCGGTGTATAGCCAGTTATGTTCCTTCACAACAACAACAAAATGAAAAGAAGAAATATACAACAAATAAATGCTACCAATGGCAAGATAAGTTAAAATTAAAAAAGAAAAACAGGGATGTGCAAATTTTTATGTAAAATCACCAATATTTTACACACTATTAGCCACGTCATCATTTTGTGTCTACGTGTAATTGTGTGTTCTTTTTATGGAAGGCCCTAGTTGCTTTAATTGAATCAGGGAAGCAGCATTTTTTGCTATGGTTTATGATAATTTTATTAATTAAAGACCTCAGTGAATCATTTTTTTTTTAAATAAGCGCTAAAAGCAAGTTGACCTCCACCAGAAATAAACATCTTTTAAAAATTAAAATAATTTCAAGTTAAGTTTGTTTTTTATAATTGCCATATTATATTATTTTTTTTAGTTTCCATTTGCCTGTTGAACCGAAACTAAAATAAAATAAAATAATTCGCCCCAATCCTCCTGCATCCACCTTTGTAGCCAATTGAAAAATATATATATATATAAATAGACCAAGCTTAAAAAGGAAATAAAAGTGTGTGTGTGTGTTATTTAAAAACTTCAGCTTTATAAAATGTTGCAATTTTTATGGACCTAAATTTATTTTGTTTAGCTTTCGTAACATGAAATATAGAGAGAGGTAGAAAACCTAAAAAAAAATTCACCTCATATATTGTGGAAAAAAAAACTATTTAGAGGGTAAAGTAGATTACCCGGTGATAGCGTAAGCTCCGAGGGGTTGCAAAGGATGCCCTATGCGACCCCCCCCCCCCTACTGGGTCGAGTAACAAGTTTTGTAGTACGGCGAGCAGCGAGTAACTAATTTGTGCCAACCGTTCACCAGTAAGTCGTTAACAGAACTGGTGCTAGTCAGAGACACAATTCTTTTATAACAGAAGAATAGTGCCTCCCCCTACTCCTCCAAGTCTATAAGAGACTCGTTCTCTCAACCACTCAGATTAGAATTCCGCCCTCGAGGCCGGCGCCACCAAGTAAGCAATCTCCTTTTTTTATTTTTATTTTTATTTTTATTTTCTCACACACTCCCGACAAAAACGAGAAAAAAAAACAAAAGGTAGAAGAGAGAAAAGAAAAAGAAAAAGTTACATAAAAATGACAGACCACCAAAATACTTAATCAAAAAACAACTGTTAGTACAATATAGCAGTAGTCGATCAGTCCAGATATCAATAAAGCAGGCAGCAGGCTAGGTCTACCCCGTCGTTTTTTAAGGGGCGCACATTCTGGGCAATACCACTTTTGCCTGTTGGGAGGTTCTGAGTCGATACCGACACATCGGAAATGGTACCAATCGTCGCACGAGTCACACCTGATCATATTCTGATTCTGCTGCGGAGAGCTGCACAGGGGACACAACCAGACCTGCTCTTCAACACTAGGGGGTGAATCCAACGTCTCCCCTCCCTCCGCAACAGGAGGTCCTTCAGGAGTCCTAGAAAGCTCTAAGGGGTACAGATGTTTCAGGGAATGTACTTCCTCCAAGCCCTCCCCTTTTTGTACACGTGCTGCTCTAACGACACCATCATGGCCTGGAATCAGTTCAGTAATAGTTCCTAAGACCCAAAACGGTCTGGGTTTCAAAGGACTCTTAATCAGCACAACATCATCCTTCTGGAGGCGGGTTCTTGTACTGAGTCGGGATCGACCAGGAATCTTCCTTCCCAGCTCTAGCAGGTACTCCTCATACCATAGTTTGTGGAAATCTGTCAGACATTGGTCCCTAAGTTCCAAGGTTTGAATTAGCCTCTCCCTGCTGGGAGGCAACAAGGTTGTTCTATCCTCTCTATCCAGTCGTATCAATAGCCCGGGGCTCTGATTGGGCTTAAGGAACATATTAGGGGTAATTGGAGTAGCATTTTTGTCGGCTGACACCTGGTAAGTAAGAGGCCGGTTATTAACAGACCTCTGAATATCCGATAACACTGTCAGAAGGGTAAAGTAATCCAATCTACCCCTGCCAAGAATCTTAAATAGGCAATTCTTCATGGTCTTGATACATCGCTCCCATGTTCCTCCATACCAAGGAGAGAACAAGGGAATGGTTTTAAGTTTTAACTTACAAGGACTGTATTTTCTTTGATAGTCTGTAAAAAGAGAGAGACGATCGAAAATCTTTCCACTTCCTATAAACGTTTTCGCGTTGTCACTATAAAGGGTTTCGGGAATGCCATATCGGTTAGTAAATCGAACCAGTGCCTGGAAGAAAGAGGGTACGCTCATGTTGGGAACTACTTCAATGTGTATTGCTCTGATATTCAAACAAGTGAACAGGAGCAAGTACATTTTCGTATCTCGTTTCCCGTCACTCACCCAAAGATGGCCAGTAAAAGCAATCCCAGTGTGTTGATAGGGGACTCTGAAATCGGTACGGTGCGACGGCAGGGCAGCAGCAGCATTCGGCGTCACTGGCGTTGAATTATAACGTTTACATCTGGCACAAACAGCCAGTACCTTATTCACAGCTTGTCGACCCTGCGGGACCCAATAACCGCTTCACCTCAACTCCGCTAGAGTTGACCCAGTTCCAAGATGGCAACACCTTTCATGACAATCTAAAATGATGAGTCTGGTAACAGGATGATGTTTCCCTATCAGAATGGGGTTTTTAACTTCATAACCAAAGTGGGAAGATTGGTTGATTCTTCCTCGAGATCGAATCAAACCGTCAGGGTCCAGAAAAAGATCCAGAGCACGAACCCTAACTGGCATGGGTTTACCACTCGGCTCCTTTAGGTACTCCACTTCCACGGGAAATTCTTGCCGTTGCACTGTCTTCATAAGGTAGATCGCTGCCTTAGAGTTGTAGTCCCATTGTCGATTAAATCGGATGGCTAGGAACTTAAACACCAAGGCAGTAACAGTCAGTAAACCAGAGAATGAGGAAAACCTCTGAAAAGGTATGGCCGAAGTGTACTCTTGATCATGGATCAAAGAACAATTTGCTGAACTGCGGGTCATTCGCTGGCATATCTCACTCAAACAGGGCATATCCTGTCCTGGCCATTGAGATATTCCTTCGCATAGCCAGGAAGGGCCTGAACACCAAAATTCCATCTTGGATTGGAACTTTCTCAATGTTAATCCTCTTGTTAACAAATCCGCCGGGTTGAGTGTACTATCAACATATCTGAAGAGAGTCTTCAAGCCATAGCGAGACTCCAACTCCACTTTCATCTGCAGAATGTCTTTAAGTCTATTTTTTGCAAAAACATTTTTGCTAGCCATGTTTTGAGATAAAATCCAGGACAAGACCACCTGTGCATCCGTGGCTATACACAAATTCTCGGGAACAAATCCTTCACAATTGTCCAGGATTGTGGGGAGACACTTGAAGGCGAGGAAAACGGCCATTAGTTCCAACACAGGCAAAGTCTTGTCCTTCATAGGTGCCACCTTAGCTTTCGCAAATAATAAGGATGACCGACCATTTTGTACGATATACACGGCAAACCCATATGCTTCCTTGGACGTGTCGCAAAACAGGTACATATCTCCAGGCAGCCCTGCCATAAGCGCCTTGCGCAAAAAACGGAAATCACTCAACCCTGAAAGGTCCCTGGCTAGCTCTCTCCAATCGCTCAAGATCGCTGGCTGGAGTGGATCATCCCAACCTGCACCATTCTTCCACATGGACCTGATTAGCACTCTACTGCGGATAGTAACCGGGAGACATAGGGACAACGGATCGAAGACCTTAGCTAACTCTGAAAGAACACCTCTCTTAGTTGTCACGTCAGGATTGCACTTTACCGGAGCAACATACAACTCCTCCGAATGTGGGGAGTATCGGTAGCCCAGTACTCTCTTCCACTCCTCTTCATGGATACTTAGAGTACCATCCTCCTTCATCCTATTGCGGAGCGCCTGACTGTTTGAGTTGCATGACTGGATAATAAAGCCCCCTTCCAGCAAACGCTCTCTAACAAGGGAATACAATGTAGTAAGCTCACTCGCGTCTGCCACGGATGCCACAAGGTTATCCACATAAAACCGGTCCTCCATCATTCTGCGGCAAGCATCCTGAGGGTATTTTGCCGCATGCAATTTTAAGATGCACCCCAACACAAATGGGCTGGAAGTAAACCCGAATATCAAGGTGATATAGCGGAAGCAGCGCAAACAATTTCCTTGTTTAAGAAAAAAGCAAAACCGGTTCCTATCCGCCTCCAGCTTAAGCCGAATCATTAGGAAGGCTCGGCGAATGTCTGCTAGTAGCACATAATTGTTGGCTCTAAAGGCCAGCAACAACTTTAAGATGTCCCCTGTTAAGTTAACGCCAGAATATGCTGCTTCGTTCAGCGATAATCCATCTCCTGTCTTCAAACTACAGTTGAACACTGGTCTTATCCTGGTAGTTGCCGTAGGGTCCGACTTGAAAACTGGTCTATGTGGTATCCACACATATTTGTCGAACTCCTGAGGGGAGACAAAAATCTCTTCAATTATACCGTCCTCCTGTTGCTGACGAAACACCTCCAAATATTCATCATATATTTTTCTTTTAGTCAAGTTTGCTGCTACCCGGTCTAAAACATGCAAGGAAGTTGCATGATTAGAGGGGACTCTGGCTAATCTATCGTGATGCCAGGGGAGCTCCACATAATAGCTTCCATCCTCAAATCGCTTCATCTGAACTTTATCGTAATCAGAAAAGTCCTCCTGACTGGGAAGCCCCAGAGATTCCAACGTAAACATTTGTTCTAGTCCTCTTTGTACCATACTGTCAGGAAAGCACTCCGCCATGGGATCCAGGTATGTTGATTGTGTTTCAAGGACAAAACATAAATGTGATGAATCGACCTGGGGGGTATGTTCCATTACCGAATTAAACGAGAGGTGAGTAACCTCAGAGAGGGGCTTATCTTCCAAGAAAAAAGAGTCCACTGCTCCAAACGGGACCAATCCAGGCGGGGTTGCAAAGGCCCATCCATTCAAACACGGGATCAGCTTTAATGAGTCCAGGTGTTCAATCAGGTCTAACCCAATTATTCCCTTGATCGGTATTAAATCCTTTCCGGTCGCAAACTGGCCGGCCAAAGCATATTTTGCATCCTGAAAGACACGCAATAGAGATTCCAGGTTGGCCACTCGAACCGACAAGTCCATACCATCGGCTACCAAGACAGGAGATGTCACAGTCCTTCCAGAACCCAAGTCAACTCCCAGGACTACCTCTGTGAACCAACGCTGACACTCACCTAGAAAGGTAGACAATCTCAGCTGATAATTGACACCAAGGGTTTCGATTGGGCACAAAGTTCTCAGTACATCTGCCGCCAGATATGTCTGCCCGCTACCCGTGTCCAGTAGACAATTCACTGACACTGTCTTTGGTCCACAAGAGAATGTAACTGAGAGAATGGGTGGCAACGTGCGGGAATACCCGGTTGAAGTTGCATTGTTCACATCCACATGAAAAGAAGGAGTAATAGCGTTCCCCCTACCAAACTTTTGAGACGTATTCTGTCTTACTGTTGATGTAAATGCAGTGGAGACACCGCCCTTAATCTGCAATCTCTTTATTGCTTCTCCAGTTAGTCTCAATATGGAGGACAAAGGTGGCACCCGTCTATTTGTTAGCGCTATTATCTCGCCTTTCAGTTCGAGAGGAAATTTCCTAAATAGAATCTTAGCCATCAGTCTGGCTCCGCCAGAATCGTCCACAGAAAAGTCACATGAAAAGGAATTCCCCAGCTCTTCCAACAGCGATGCCGTCCTGGAAACGAAGTCCCCCAGCTCAAAAAGGGCTCCACCTTTCTTTGGTACATAGTCCAGAATATCCTGGAATATTTGGTCAATGATTTCATCCAGGTC
Source organism: Euprymna scolopes (assembly GCF_053919585.1). Classification (NCBI taxonomy): domain Eukaryota; kingdom Metazoa; phylum Mollusca; class Cephalopoda; order Sepiida; family Sepiolidae; genus Euprymna; species Euprymna scolopes. The sequence goes on from NC_136515.1 coordinate 39,195,818, forward strand.
CAGATACTCCCTCTTCAGTATAGCCATGGCTTGCTGGTAATTGGTGTCAGTGCAACTCAGGTGATTTACCAGCCTCAAGGCTCTGTCTGAGAGTGAGCACTTCAAGAAGTTCAACCTCTCGGCATCATTGGCCATGCCGATTACGCAGTTCTCAAACCTAGTCAAGAAGTTTCTGAAACTCATGCGGTCGGACTCCATTTCCTGTCCGCTAAATGTAGGCCCTGTGATCTGTATACGTGGGGGTTTAACAATGAAGGAAGAACCTCTCCCGGTAGTTGCAGAAGCCCTTGAGAACTCAAAGGCAGATTCCGAGTAAGGGCTGGGCTCTGGCTGTCGGTATGCTTGATCCAAATCGCCCAAGTCTTCATAATAATCCTTTAGTTGAGGCAGCCAAGCACCCTCAATTTCGGCAGGTGTACTCTCATCAAAGGAGCCTAACTCCAGCTGTGTGATACAAGTCTCTAACTCGACAATGAATTGTCGAATCTCCGTCCTTAAGAATGAGTACGCCGATGGCCTAACTCCATCACGACACATCTTCAGTCGTCCTTGAATCTTCTGAGTCAATGACTCCCTTCTGCGTAGGAGCTGCTCTTTCGTGACGTTCATGACAGTAGTTAACCGACGAAAGAGTAAGCAGCAAATTCTTTGCAAGATGTGGAAAAAAAACTATTTAGAGGATAAAGTAGATTACCCGGTGATAGCGTAAGCTCCGAGGGGTTGCAAAGGATGCCCTATGCGACCCCCCCTACTGGGTCGAGTAACAAGTTTTGTAGTACGGCGAGCAGCGAGTAACTAATTTGTGCCAACCGTTCACCAGTAAGTCGTTAACAGAACTGGTGCTAGTCAGAGACACAATTCTTTTATAACAGAAGAATAGTGCCTCCCCCTACTCCTCCAAGTCTATAAGAGACTCGTTCTCTCAACCACTCAGATTAGAATTCCGCCCTCGAGGCCGGCGCCACCAAGTAAGCAATCTCCTTTTTTTATTTTTATTTTTATTTTTATTTTCTCACAATATTTAACGAAACTTACCTTTAATATGTAAATTAAATTAAAAATGAATAAGTATCGAAAATTTCATGATAATCTGACCATTAGTTGATTTTTGCTATATTTTTTTTAAACATGGGTATGTTTATGGCTTTAAAATGATCACTCCATAGGGACGTTGTTTTAAGGCGTCGATAATGTAAATACTATTTTAGTCTCGCATTTTCATTATTTTCGTACAATGTAAAAAAAAGTAGTAGTTTATTTGAAGCTTCTTTTAAATGGTACAACGTTAGGATGATAATATTACATTAAATTACATTTACATCGTGTTACATATAGTGGGAAATTAAACCTATGGCGCACATTGGAGGTACCTAAAAACAAAGATCAAATATATTTAAATTACGTAAGAAATGCGAGCATGAAAAGTAATATGGTTAAGATTAAACTTAGAAAAAAAAAAGGACTAGTTGTTAAAACTGGAAAAGAAAAAGACAGGGCATTCTAGTAAAAAATATAATAAATTTATCACTAAAAATATTGCAGCATTAAGAATTTTTTAAAACTTAATTTAACATTATATATAAATTCTAAATGCTGCAATATTTTAAGTTATAAATTTATTATATTTTTTACTAGAATATCGTCTTTTTCTTTTCTAGTTTTAACAACTAGTTCTGTTTTTCTCAGTTTTAATCTAATCATATTATTTTTTATGCTCGCATTTTTCTATGTAATCCTTAATTTTTCTAGGTCTTGCTTTGAAATAATATTTTCTTTTTGTGTTCAATATTGTCAACAATCCATAAAAAATTATTACCAACTTTTTAAAATGACTAGATAAAAAAAACTTATAAGAAAAGACGCAATTAAGTAAATAAACAAAAAGAAGGGGAAATAGAGAAACAGAATTAACATGCGCACTCAATACCACTTAGCATGGTGTCCATCGCTTGTTGAAAAATGGCAGGCGCTACTTTGATGCCAAAAGGTAACTGGTTGTATTTGTACAATCCCTTATGCTGTATATGATGCATAGTATTTTGGAGCAATTCTCCTCGACCGGTATTTGTAAATACGCGTCGCTCAAATCTATCTTGGAGAAGATATTACCACCATTCAACTTCGTGAATATTTCCTCTGAGCTTGGTAGAGGGTAATGGTAATCTTGTAATATGGAGTTTAGACCTGTCGAAAAGTCTGCGCACACTGATTTCATCATTCTTTTTCTTTACATATACGGTGGGGGCTGCCCAGTCGCTGTGTTCTATTTTTGATAGTATGCCTGTCTGCTCCAATCTGTCTAATTCTTTATTAATCTTTTCCAACCCAGCGAACGGAACGTTTCGCTTTTTTTCTAAAAATTGGGCTGGTGTTTTCTTTAAGTTCAAACGAGGCCTTAAATTTATTGCAACGACCTAATTTAGTCATAAATACATCAGGGAATAATTTTTTTAAGTCCTCTTTTATATTTTCTCTTGTTGGAGTAGTACATTCTATTTTTTTACAGAATGTATTAATTGGCTTATCCCACACAGGTTTTCGCTATTTTTCAATACGAACATTTTTAATTTCTTCGTAATCCCTTTCAATTTTATCGGAAGGAAAACTTCTTCAAACACCACCAGTTACCGTCCGAGCTGATTTACTTGTTTTCATCATGGTTGGTTTACCCAACTTTTTCCATGTATTCAAGTTTATTATAGAAATATCGGATCCTGAATCCAGTTGTAATTTTATTGGCGTTTTAAATATTTCCGCTTTTATGTATTTTCGCCGATTTTTGTCTAATTTTTCCTTTGATTTTGTTTGCTGTACTCTCTTTCTGGTGAAATCTTTATATCTGCAACAATCGAATTTGTGTCCGACTTTCTTGCAAATGTAGCATTTTTTCTTCTTATAAGGGCAATCCGATTCCCAATGTCTTTTTGTGCATCTCTTACAGTTATATCTAGGAAGAGACTTGTTATTTTCTTTACTATAATTATAATTATTATATTTGGAATATCTCGTTCCGTTTTGACTGCTTTTATTTGATAAGTTCTTGGTTGGCGTGTATGGTTTTCTAACCTTTCTTACATATGCCACTCTGGATTCTTCTATCTTTTTTTAATCCATTTTTAGTGTAATGGCCCTTTCACAATCCTCTGCTAATTTCTGAAGTGTTAAATCTTGCTCAGATTCCAGCTTAGACAACAATCGTCTGCGTATTTCTGCATTTTTCGTGGAGACTAACCCTTGTGCGAAGATTAGGCATTTGAAATCTACTGTTAGTTCCGCTAGCTTAAAATTATCACAGTTTTTATTGACAACTGATGCGTATATCAAATAATCTTGGTTGTCCATCTTCCTTAGATTCATACACAACCATCTCTTATGAAAAAGAGATATATTCGGATTAAGTAATTCTTTTAGTAATTTTACAGCTTCCATGAAATCTAATTCCGTAGTTTTTTTTAGGTAGTATATAATCTACGAACTTGCTGTGTTCTCTTCCACCCAACTTCCTGAGTAAAAGGCTCTTTTTCTGGCTATTTGGCCAACTTTTACAGTCCAGTTGAAAGACATCCTCGTATCTTGTATAGTATGCTTCAAAAGTATTTTCTTCCTCCGGCACATAATTAAATGTGTCCATGCTATTAAATATAGTTGTATGCGAGAAATTAGTACTGTCGACATTTTCTCGGTTAGTCTTTAATAGTTCCAGTGTTTTAGCAAAACGTTCATTTTGCCTTTCTTCATATTCAAATTGTAATTTCTTCTGCCTTTCTTCTTGTTCAAGTTGTAATTTCTTCTGCCTTTCTTCTTGTTCAAATTGTAATTTCTTCTGCCTTTCTTCTTGTTCAAATTGTAATTTCTTCTGCATTTCTTCTTGTTCCATTTGCCATTTCAATAATTTCTCCTCTCTACGTGCATCTAGCTCGGATTGCGCCTTTTGTTGCGTCTGCAAAAATTGCATTAACATTCTAGATAAATCGTCCATTTTTTTTGTATCCTTCAGTAGCAGTAATGCAGTTACGAAGAAAAATTGTACAATTTAACATGCAACACAATATCCGTACCATATAAAATGGCTTGTGTTACAAAAAAATTGTTCATAGTTCCTGTTTTCAATAGTAATATCGCTGCTCGAATAATATTTTCTCACTTTGCTAGCGAGTCAAGCTCATCCAACCACAACATAAGAACTGAGGCTTTTGCTGAAACCACAAAATACGATTTACTTTTCCGTTTTAGGCATTTCCTAATAAATAACAGCCGAACTTAAGTACAACTCTTTCCATAGAAAAAAAAAATTTTTTTTCAACTCGAGTCACAATTGAAAAAAATAAAATGTATGGACTACATTTAAATTTTTTTTTTGCGTGAAGTTTTACTGTATTATAACCGTTATCCATTGACAACTTTAGTTTAAAAAAAAAAAATATTTCCTTGATTTTAGTTTAACTGTGGTATTTTTTTTTTTTTTAAATACCGAAGAGAAAAATTGGTTTACCAAAACGTCTTTAGTTGGTATTTACAGCAATTTAGGAAATCCACTGGTGAACTTTTTTTTCTTCGTATGTTACTTCCTTGTAATTTAGTAATACGAATCTGTTCTTCGTAATTTAGTAATACGAATCTGTTTGTCGTTTTACAAAAATTCACTTTTACAGTTTGTTATTTTTTTTTAAGATGGATTCCACGGGAAACGGCGTAAATCGTCGCTTTTTTTTTTTTTGCCACGTTCGAGTTTTTTTTCTTTTAGACTGCAATTAAAGGTTTTGGTTTGTCTCTTTTTTTTCGCCTAGTATTTTAGTAAATAAAATACTATTAATCGAGGTTACTTTTTTTTTAACCTGAATGTAGTTTTTGTTCTTGGAATTTGGAAAACAACCGTTTCTTTCTTTTAGTGTTGTACTTTGGGAGAAAAATATTTTACAGTTTTCCAATATTCGCTGAATTATTCATTTTTTCCGCTTGAGTCGAGCTTCTCTTTAGCGTAAAATCGTTCGTCAAAACTTGTATTCCTTAGAAAGGTCAACCGTTGCGTTGTACTTTTTTTAGTGAGTTCTTTCCATTTCTTCGTCAAACTGTTATATTTGACGTTCATCCTCGTCGTCACTATTAAGTTTGCAGGTTGAAAAAAGTAACGTAGAAAGCAATACAAATGACGACTCAACAAACAAAGGTAGATCAAATAAGAAGTGTATTAGGAAAAGGTATATTTACAGGATATTTACATAATGGTGTCAAATAAGAGAGTCTTTGCTGGAGAAACATATCTGCTCTCGGCGGCCTTCGGTGGCTTCTGGTGAACACCCACTCAGACTAACTGAGTCTTCCTAATTACTATCCACATATGCAAATGAATGTGTGCCATCACAACAATATATTATAAAAACTGTAACTGATTTATTCCTATATATAATAAAAGAGGCGCAGTTTTTCCCCTCTGTGCCAAAATGCCTTAGGTTTACCACAACAGATGGCACATACAATTTATTATGTTTACACTATTAGCCATTACCTTATTTAACTATAGAACGACATTTTAGCCACATTAATTCATAATATTAAAACATTAGATTTTATCTTAGGAGCGACATCATCATCATCGCCATAATCTACAGAGGAAATTGTTCCCATTTCTTCCCCTATTTGCCAAGTACTCCCACCGTTCCCTTCTTACACCGCGTATTTTTACTCACATGATACTTAAATTTAGATCTTTCCTAAGTAACTGGACTATTTCACTATTTGACATAGCATTTACCTTCCGTTCTTCTATACTAAAAATACCAATGTCTCCCAATACTTGTTACTCTCATTCTGATTGGTTGATACGAGCCATTCATCTATTCAGGGATTAATGGAATGAAACTATTCCCTTTACTTAACGAACGCTTCGCCAACTAACAGTTATCCATTACTGATACAGACATATAATTACATTTTAGCCAACTATCGTAATCCAACAGTTTGATTTATGTATTTATTTATTTTTTCCTATACATTTGTTTTTCTTTCATATTATCGAAATGTACATGAATCCCTAAACAGCTTGCTTTTTCCTATACTTTTGTTTTTCCTTTGAATTATCGAAATGTAAAAAATCCTGCATTTGTTTTTTTTATTTTTTGTGCTTTTCTTTCCTGTATTTTCTGGGTTTATTTACATTTTCATACTTTCCGTTTTATTTTACATTATTATTTTTTTTTAAATATTAATTACAAATAAATACAGGGATTGAGTTTCTTTCCATTTCCGTTAGCTTCTGTAGTTTAAAATACGATCTAAGCACCCACCTTTAATTTAGAATTAGCTATTCACTTAGTTAAAGCGTAGAAAACTTAACAGCCGAAAATAGTAAAAAACAAGATACATCAGCAATATATATATATATATATATATATATATATATATATATATATATATATATATATATATATATATTCAGTATAATTTAATTATCTACCAACCTATATACTTTAACGTGCTAAAGCAAAATTTGTTTTTTGTATTTACAAATTATTTAGTTCGAACTGGTTTTTACACACTGATTAAAAAAATAAACAAACGGCTGCTTAATGGGCAAGGAGGCTTAATCGCGCCCCCCCCAATTTGGAACAAATGACTTATTCTACCATTAACCCTAAGTTCGAGTTGCACTCCCATATTTAGAGTTAGTGGTAGTCATAGATTTTTTAATACAATTTTTCCAGAAAGTCAACAATGGTCAAGTGACAATCAACGATTAATAACAAATGAAATAAAATGAATGTCAACACAGTTTCAGCACGTATAAATGATACTTGAATTTTACTGCATTTGGTATCAGGTATTTGTTGATTTTGTTGGGGTTTACAATTTCTCGATTGTCAATTATTTTACACTTTAACAAATGACTATGTCGTTCCTACTTATTTGCGCCCCCCTCCCGCAAAGAGCCAACGTTCATGATTTTACTTATTTTTCATAATTTTTTCAACGTTTATTATTCCATCTATCCTAGAAATGAGGGACCATTTGAATAAATTTATATGAAAAAAAAAAAATGATCCCCCACTTTAAATTCTAAAATATTCCATTCGAAATATTCACATGTAATCATCTAAAAAAGCAGAATCTCATTTTTTGGAGGGAGATTGCTAAGGGTTCTCATCTGCTTTTAAATATAGTTATAAGTTATTTTCTAAATTAACAAACTTAATGTTTTCCTTAATGTCAAAGATTTACATCTTGTGTTATTTTCCCCTACATACATTTGTACCATTTTGACCTACCCTCCCCGATCTCCCCATATGAATGGTTAAAAAAACTATCAAGTAATTCACATTTAAATTTGGTGCCTATGTTTTGCGGATTATTTTTTTAAATTTATTTTGCACATATTAATTCATCTTATATTTATGGAGAATCCATTCGGCAATATTCATTATTTAAGCACGCCATTATTGTGATGTTTAATTTGGAATACATTTCAATTTAATTTTCATTATTACCACTGTTTTATTTTATGATTTGTTTCTTGCAAAACAAAATATACCCTTTCCGAAAGACAGGTAAAACTTGCTGATAAAATGTGAAAGCCTTCTGGAGAGCAAACCGCTTCAATATAATTCCACAAATATCCAGGGGAGCTCTTGCAGTGTCATAATAAATAATAATTGTCTCAGTATGAAGGGTTTCCCCTACATTGACCAAGGACTTAATTTAAGTGGAGCATCAAAACAGATACTACACTTGGCTCGTGATCTTTTATGTAAGGTACAAAGTAAAAATACGGTGTTTTTCTTTTTTGAACATTTTCTTTTGTGAATTAGCGGTTTTTTAAAATTTCAGACGACAAATGTTAAAAATATAGCGATTTTCTGGAGATTTTTTTTTCCTTAATCTTCCATTTGGCAACACTGGCTGGGAGTTGCTTATTAGCTTTACGACACCACCTATTCTTGGCATTCAATAGTCGTTCTTTCCATGACGAGTTGGGGGTGTCTATTCCGAAAACCGTTTGTAACATCAGGAGATTGTGGGTTGGGCAACGACATCAACACCACCAACAACAACAATCTTATTTTAATTTTTTTGGAAGGGGATGGGGCACGCTTCCACCGAGCACTGACGGTTAGCGGGCACTGCTAGTTAGTAATATTACTGATTTTACAAAAAATAAATAAATAAATAAATAAAATAAAAACAAAGAAAAACATTGAAAACTGAAGATAAAACGCCAATGTTGAAAAAGTTGCTCCCACGTTCCTTACTTATGTAAAGACTTTTAAACACCAGCAATTTTATTATAACTCTTGTTTTAATGAACGAACATTGAATATTCTTATTTCAAAATATAGCTGAGAAGATGATCTATTAACTGTAAAAATTGTTTAAAATCTGGTTGTAAAATTATGAGCGGTGAAGCTTTAAAGCAGTTCTAAATGAGTTAAACTAACGTTCCGTGTTTGAATGATGAAGCAGAGCAATGAGATTAATTGACTTTGTTCATTCAAAGGGTTGTGACATCGTAACCTTTGCGAAACTGAAAGCGAGGCTCGAAATTCAGACTCCCCAACCTATTTTGTACCCTATGGCCTTCTCAAACTCAAAGAGTGAGAAAACAAAGCCTTTGTTTGAAAATATTCTTAACAATAGGTCAGCTTTGGGTAGGATTGAAACCGTTATCTTCAAAAAATTATCACCTGTAGGCAGTCAGAGGCTTACTTGGCCAAAACGTGGTGAAACGACAACTCTGGGTGGCTGTAATTGCTGAGAATGCAGTTAGGAGATTCGGAGTTTCTATCCCGTCGTGGTTACCACCTGATGAAAGCCAGAGGAATTGTTGGCTGAAACGTCGTGAAACAACAACTAAGAAAGATGAGGATAATAGTCCGCAATGAATAAATTAATAAAATAATACTCATCTCAATAATGAATTCTAATTAAATAATTGTTTGCGGCAAATTTTAATGGAGTATTCCGAAAACCTATGAAAGTCGTCATTTTATAGAAAGTGATTAAGGTAAAACGTAAGTAAAAAAAAAATTACCCCCCCCCAAAAAAGTAAATTCCAGGCAGCCAAAAAAACAAAACAAAGGGGACTCCTTTTACATTAAATTTATATAGAAGAGTACCTCCCCCCCTTTTTGAAAAAATAATTTCTTCATATGGAAATTATTTTTCTCCGCCATTTGTAAATGTTATATTTCAGCACCTCCGAAAACCTGTAAAAGACGTCATTGGGGTGATTCTTTTCTGGGACGCCAGGACGCCAGCTCGCCAAAAAGTACGCCACGGGCCAAATTTCATTCCGTCATAAAAACAACTTTATATAGAAAAAAAACAACTTGTTTTTACACTTTTATCTCGCGAATAAACATGAAATTATATATTGAAAATCGCGTTTATTATTTTTAATATCCAACAACGGAGTTAAAGTCAATAATTCCGATTTTAAAACAAAACTAATTTTTTTGATAAATCTATGTTTGGCGTACTCATGAATTATCTTTTTTAAAGAATAAACTTGAATAAAGTTTATTTTTACAAGAATGTTAAGACATTTACCTAGCAAATAAACATAAAATATATAGGAAAAACCGCGTTTATTATTTTTAAAAAATCAAAATTATTCATCGGGTATAAAGTTGACTTCCTTTTTTTTCCTTAAACGAAAGTGACTTGGTTTGATAAAATTGTGTTTGGCGTACTCATGAATTTTTTTTTCTAAAGAATAAAAATTGAATAAAGTTTATTTTTACAAGAATGTTCAGACATTTACCTAGCAAATAAGCATAAAATATATAGGGAACACCGCGTTTATTATCTAAAAAATCCACCGCGTATGAAGTCAGTTTCGTTTAAAAAAAAAAAAAAAAAAACTTCATACCCGATGTAATGTCTGATCAGTTGTTTTTATGACGGAATGAAATTTGGCCCGTGGCGTACTTTTTGGCGTCCTGGCGTCCCAGAAAAGAATCACCCGCAAATAAGCATAAAATACCCTCTCCTCCCCATGTTAAGAATCGCTTTCGAAATAATAACGTTATTATTTCAGCGCGGTACCAAAATTACATAGTGTTTTCTTTCTTTATTTTTGTTTTGTAATGACACAAACAGTGTTAAAACTAGAGTATTTTTTTAAATAAATATTTAGTTTCGTTTTCGTATCTTGACTCGGTGATCAAGTTTATTTTTTTTAAGCAAGAGTTAAAAATAATTTTGTTAAATATTATGAGGGTGCATAGTCACTTTTAAAAACAACATCTCCTTCAAGAATGATGATAAAATGTGTTTTCAATCGATATTTATTCAATAAGGGACCAGTTTTCCTACCTAGCAAAAAGTGGGGGGGGGGGAGTTTTGGGGGTACGAGTTTTCTGGGTACGGGGTTTCCGGAGACGAGTTTTCCGGGCACCATTAAAAAAATACTCTAGTTTTGAAACTTTTTCGTCTCATTACGAAACAAAAATAAAGAAAGAAAACAGGTATTATCAAAGAAAGCAATTATTTTATTTAGAAGAATTAATTCAGTTTAAATAATTCTTGTGTTATTACAAAACAACAAAAAAGAAAACACGGTCTTATGTAATTTTGGTACCGTGCTGAAATAATAACATTATTTCGAAAGCCATTCATAACATGGGGAGGAGAGGGTATCGTTTAAAAGTCATTTCGGTGGCACTTGTGCACTTGTGCAGTGCAGCAGTACTTAAAAATATACAAATTTATTTTCTTTTGGAGGTGGGGGAGGCTCGTTTTAAAACTATATCTACCTCAGTATTTTCTTTAATTTTCGGACATTTTTTTGTTAAAAATTATTTACTAAGTAATGTCGAGTGCGACATTACTTGTTATTTTTTTTTTTAACTAAATAAACTCTTTAAAATAAGTTTAAACACCAAAAACTTATAAAGCTAGGTAGAAAACGAAAACTTTGAAAAATCAATTTAATTTTTTTAAAACAATAAAAATGTAAAAGTGCATTACCTAAAAACATACAAACTTATTTTTATTTTATTTTTTTTTTGGAGGGGGGGGGGGGCTCGTTTTAAAACTATATCTACCTTAATATTTTCTTTAATTTTCTATTTTTGAGCCAGTATCCTCCTAAAACGTGATCCTCTTATGTCGGACATTTTTTGTTCATAAGTAATACTCGACATTACTTCTTTTTTTTTTTTTAAACTAAATAAACTCTTTAAAATAAGTTGAAAGACCAAAAACTTTCAAAGCTAGGTAGAAAACGAAAACTTAGAAAAAGTAATTTAATTTTTTTAGAACAACAGTAAACAAGTAAAAATATTTTTAAAAAATATTATCGGATGTGTATTCTCTTTTAAAGACAATATCTTCTTCAAGAACGGTCATAAAATGTGTTTTCAATCGATATTTATTCAATAAGAGACCAGTTTTCCTACCTAGCAAAATAGGACGAATTTTCCGGGGTCGAGTTTTCCCGAGACGAGTTTTCCGGGGACGAGTTTTCCTAAATTCAACATTTATTTGGTCTATATTTGTTTTGTGACAACTTTTTCGAATCACTGTGTACAGTAAAACAAACCCGCATGGGCAACTAGCGGATTTTTTTTTTTTTTTTTTTTTGTTTTAGGTGTCCATTCCTTACAAGTGTCAACCTTTTTTTTTTTAATGACGTGGTTATTGTGCAGAAGTGCAAAATTAATGTTACCCCACAGACAGTTAAAAAATAGTATGCAAAGGATTCGTTCTGTAGAGAGAAAAGGTGAGGGGTCTAATCTATTTTGAAAATAGATTACATTGAAACATTATGAGTAAATAAAACTGCATTCTTTTGTTTTTGTTTTCAACTTTTCAATTAAAAGCAAAATTAAAGAAAGCGAATCAAAAACACATAAGAAAGAGATACTTCTCTGTGAATAAGTTACATGATGGCGTGCAGCTGCAGCACTGCAGCAGTAGTGCAGTCACTTGGAAGCTGTCAAACATGGAATTGCACAGAAATAAATAAAAGCGGATAATTCGATAACTTGCACACGAGTCCTAACGCACTCTTTAAATATGGAAAAAAGTTCAGCTCACAAAACAGCGTCACCGGGCAAACACCTCGGTTATGACTTTAGTTTACAAAAAAGCAACGTTTCAACATGGCTCATTGAGATTGTTTGGTCAGCTTGTGATTGTGTGCACGAGTGCACGACGGGCTATAAATAATTTTATACTTGATGAATTTTCGTAATTTTTAATATATTACTATTTTGACATGACAAGTAAGTACTGTTGTTTTAAGCAAGAACAACACATTTAAAAAAAAGTCGATTTGTAGACTATCTTAACAAGCACTCGAAAAAGTATCCAGTGGAAAAATAATTATAAGCAAAAACAGAATTCATTGAGTTTTATCGTATGTTTTAATGTGGAAGGGTTGTGCAACCAATTCAGTATGACAAACTGACTCATCTCCCTTGACTTAAATGTAATTGTAGATGACTTTTTGTTAAAAATACATCGTGTGCATCTACTGAATCATTTTTGATAAATTTTGGAATTTATACTAATTTCAACATAACACATAAGTATGCAATAATGTTTTCACCTGAAATGCGTCGATTTAAAAGATCACCAATTGACATAAGCACTGTGCTTATCAACATCTTGGATACAATACGTTAAGAAGTTTGTCAAGTTAAGAAATTGTATCTATATTTAAAAGTAAAAATCCCATCCCCTTAAAAATGAGATTCAATTTTTTAGGCGATTACATATGATCACCTAGAGGAATTGCATTTTATAACTCAAAGTTTTGCATATAATCTTAATGTAAAATGAACCTCTTTTTTCAGGTCACTCTAAATTTTTAGGGCAGTTAAATATTTTTTAAATCTCTAATTACTGACTGGTAAAAATTTTGGGTTTTGTTGCTCTGAATATTTGAAAATAATAAATGCTTTATGATTAAAATATTTGCCGATTTTACAATTTTTTCTTTTCATCTAATTAAAAATTGTTCTTATCTTTTCAAATAAGGATTAATATAAGCGTGTAGTATATGTTCTGACAATCTTTTCTATCTTTAGTCAGTGGAGGAAAATCATTCTAGACTGAGGCAATAAAGTATAATATCAGTAACAGATACTACACTTTAATTTTCATTTGAAAAGTAAAAAATAAAATAAAAATAAATCGAAAGGGAAAATTGTAAACTTAAACAGCAAACTTAGACAAAAGTAAATGGTAATAGTGCAGAATAGTTAACAGTTGAGCAATAATAAATAAAAAGAAAAACAAATGCTTCATACCAAACGCAGTAGAATTTAATTATCTACCGACTTGTATATTTTTAATGCGTTAAAACTGTATTTAAATTCTCTTTTTTTTTCTTTTCAGCTGTCTTTACGACGCATGCGAAGTAATGGTCTCTTGTTGGAGTGCTTGAGATTGAGGATATTTTATATTAGAGAGGATTCGTATGAAGCCTTGAAACAAGCTATTTTGGAGCGCACCGGCACTTTAGAAACCAGCAGCTTTTCAATGGCCTATCTTTGGGAAATCATAAACCCTCCCATCTTTTGTATCAGATGAGATGTCTTCTAAGATATCACATTGATGCCCACTTGTTCCTACAATTGTGGTTGGACAAATTGCCACAACAGTTGTCCCAAATGTTGTCGATGTTCATCAGAGACAAAGACCTCACTCAACTGACTATAATAGCGGACCGCATTGCTAATAACTATCACCGTACATCAGCAGTACCCACCATTATGACCACAGCTACTCCTTTAGTTGCTCTACTCAGTTCCAACCTGAAGCTTGTAGGAATCGTCGCGCTCAGGAAGGCAATAGAAGCTCTTCTGGTGGACAGACCTTTACGTTCCAGTCAGAGATGCAACTTTCAAGGCAGTGACGCAGATCAAGTTTGAGATTTGCCTATTACTATCATCGGAGATTCATGGCAAAAGGCGCACAAATGCATACAGCTATGCTCGTTTAATAAACCAGACCATTTAAACAATAAACCAGCGGGGTGGGGGTGGGGGATCGTGTGACGAATTCCACCCCATCTCTCCAGCCATGTCGCGTACTTTACATATCCAATACACTCTCTTGTCAGAAATTTCTTGTGGATACTGGTGCAGTTGGAAGTGTGATACCTGCCACACATTACGATAATACAGCATCCGACTTCTTCTCACTGTGAACGGCAGCTCCATCCGTACGTTCGGTACCTCATCACTCATGCTTAACCTCTCTATCAATGTTTTTCTTGTTTTTTATTATTGCCAATGTGAAGACAATTACACTTGATACAGATTTCCTTTCACATTTCAACCTCACCGTCAACTTAATAAACCGTCATTTATTCAACACGAGGACATCTCTTTCAATGCGTTATGCTTTCCTGTGTTACGCCAAAAACTCCATGAAATACAGTTTTCACTAACCTGATGCACCCAGCCATTTTCTCACACAGGGAATATCAAGCATCATGTACGGCACAATATCACAGCTCGCATACAAATACCTTGTCTCTCACAGACAAACCCTGGCATCTTTTCATGCTTCCAAAACAGCCCTGGCACATTTTGCGGAACTTCCTTTCAACTCCAACCCAATAGTTAAGCTTTTTTCAACTGACGCTTCTGATGTTGCTGTTGGAGTTGTACTACATCAACAATCAACAATCAAATGAGACCATTGTCCTTTTCCTATATTTTTCATATACCGGTTCCCATCAGATAACTGAAGTTAAGCAACGTTGAGCCTGGTTATTACAAAAATGGGTGACCAATTTTGGAATTCCAGGCACTTTATGTAGGAGGACGTCGACACCTCCCTGCAAGAGTTGCATAAACCTACCGTCATCATCTCGCCTGACAGGGATATACATGCGACTGGAGACTGCTTGTGAATTTCGTACTCCCATGAAATTTCCTCCTATGGAAAGAAGCCAATTAAACTCGAATAGGGTTAGCGCTGATGCACACAAGCACCCTCCTTTTCTGCTAAGCTGAGCACTTTCCAGCGTAAATACTGTTTTTAGATGTGAATTCCTTGCTATGTATTTAGCAGTAAAACATTCTTGTTTTATGTTGCAAGGGAGACAATTCACTATTTTCACTGACCACAAAGCTTTGATTACTTCCCTTACATGATCTTTTTGGGGAAACAGATAATGACAGCAGATGGATTTTGTTATGCAATATTCTGCAGATATTCAATATTTATTTGGTGATTCAAGTATTGTAGCTGATGCCCTCTCCCATTTTTGTGATCTCAACAGATTCATTTCAGTGTGATGGTATTTCTCTTCTATGCTGTTACATGCCTCTCATCTGCAAACATCTTGAATTCTTTGCTGCAGAAAGCTGTGTCATTATCTGTGTTCGTTACAACTCTACTTTCAACCGAGTCCTTGTTTGTTTCGTTCACCACACTCTTTTCTTCTACCTCTTCTTTTACACACGTCCGTTTGTTTTCGTGACTCAAACTCGTCTCTTTTCTCGCTTTCCTCCTCTCGTTATTTATGGAATCAGGGTACGAGATTCTCCGAGATTCCCCGAGATTCCATTAGACTTTTTTCCACATAAACGCATGCGGGCGCCATCTTGATTCTTAGTAGCCACTTTCTCCACACTCCCCCCTGATCTCATGATCACAGAGACGACAGGGGGGTGGTGATCGCCGCTGTCGGGTGCTTCTACGAAGGGGGACAGTGCTGCTCTCATCTTCGCGTGCGCTCTCATCCACCGCCTGATGGTCGGGGAAGGTTTCATCTCCGTGGAGGTTACTGATATCAGAGTCACTGCTTGATAGGGATGGTGCAAACTAAAGCGATGGCCCACTCGTCTCAGAGTCAGAATCACTCTCATCGTTCACTGGAGGTGGTACATGTGTCGCCGGCCGTAGGTCCCTAACGTGACGAAGTACGCCATCAACCTGGACACACTGCTGACTCACCACATCGGTCACTGTGGCTCGTTTATACTTGTCAGTACATCGGTTTCCTGGCGGCTTCACCCAGACAGCATCCCCTTTGGCATATCGATTCCGTTCTATCTCAGTGGCCACAGTTGTATTGGGGTGGATTCCTTTTTCTCGGACACGGTACTGATAGATTGCGTTTGCAGGTGCCGTTCCTGGAGAGACGCCATCCTTTGGCATGAGATTATACCAGTACACAGCTTCTGCGATGGTGCACTGCTTCCTGACTGCAATTGTTTTGATGCTGCGATGGCTTCTCTCAGCTATACCATTGCCAGAAGGCACATAAGTGCATCTAAGCCGCAGCCGCACACCCCATTCTTGTAAGAACTGCCTCATTTGATGGCTGCAAAAGGCTGGGTTGTTGTCCGTCAGCACTTCATCGGGCGCACCTCTTTCACATAACACGGATGACAGCTGGCGAATAATGTTGCAAGAGTCCTGGTGCCCGAGGAGTCTCCAGACTGCGAAATGTGTAGGCCCACAATCGATGAGGGTAAGGAAGTGGTTGCCACCGTAGTATGTGATGTCCATGCCCACTCTCTGCCACTTACCACTCACTCCTAACTCCCCTTTCTTCCATCGTGCTGGAGCTGGGTCGATGGATTGGCAGGCCTCGCAACCCTCCACCACTCTACGGATATCTTTTTTTCCTACTCCTGGATCAATCATCTTGACAAAGTACAGTGTCCGCTTGATGCCAGGATGTCCACACTGTCGATGAATGTCCATGATGCGTGCTGCATCCACATTACACACAACTGCTGCACATGTGTTTTGCAGATTATCAGCATCTCTCCGAGCACCAGCCAGAAGCCATCGTTGAGGGACTCTTGTCAAAGCATCTGCTCTGTTGAGCGCAGACCTGATCAACATTATGTCCATGGTCAGGTCGTACTCTGTGATGGTGTCGACCAAGGTGGCAAGCCGTCTTCGAATTAACATCTCACTCGATGCTCGTGTCGTCAGCCGTGCTCTTCCACTTAATGCATCGGTTATCCATCGATGAGTGCATGCTGAGTCAGTCATGATATGTAGAACCTTGGCGTGCCATTGAAGCGCCAAGTTAACGCCCTTCAATGTGGCATCAAGTTCGGCCAGGTTTATGTGCCTTGAATCATTCTCTGGCCGAAGCCAACAGGTATCTTCAATAATGGAATCATTAACTGCAATGGCAACTCCAAGGGCCAGTGAACTAGCATCCACCCAGACCGTGAACTCATTCCCGCTGATGCACCACTTTCCCTGAACGGGGTCCTCACTGGTCACTCTGGACACAGTCTCTGTCAACATGCTCCTTAGGGTGACATCGTGTACTGCATCGTCCCATCCCGATGACACGGCTGTTGCACGTCTCTTTATGGCTGCCACGGCCACCCTGAGCCAACCGCACACAGGGAAATGGCCTACCATCTTTCCACAAAGCGAAAACACTGTTCGTCGAGTGATGTTTGATGGGACCTTGGGAACGTGACTTCCTCTTCTCCAGCAAAGTCCCTCCTTGCTACTGCGCACGTGCAGGCCAAGAACTTTTGCTCCATCGCACAGACGCTCTGGTTCCTTACATGTCAGTCCAAAGCTTTCAAAGTGCATTCTAACCAATTGCGCTGACATGAGGTTCTCATTGACGAATATATCATCGATGTATGAAGATGTTGCCTGTTGCACTGTCTCATCTTGCTGCCGGATAGCATGCATGATTGCTGTCATAATGCCTGGGGCCACATTTAGACCGAACCCTAGCCTGGTTAGACAATATCGGGTTCCTCTAATTTCCACAGTCTGAAATGGCCACAATTTCTTCTCAATGCGTATTTGCAGATAGGCCCTGCGTAGGTCCAGAGTTGCCACATTCGATCCCTGCTGTCGCCACTCCCTTAATTTGAGTGCACACACATCAGCCCTTGCTGTATATGGGTCGACATGCTCATTGAGCTCACGGTAGTCTAGGACGGGGCGGACCTTTTGTTTGGTCTCTTGTACGACGGCCATCAAGGGAATCAGCCCTCGCGGGGGGCCAAGCTCATCCTCTGGGTATGGAAGAAGCCAGCCATTGTCGATCCACGTTTGCAGTTCTTCTTCATACTGTTCCCTTAGCCACATGGGTGGGGGATATTCCGATAACCGGTTTCGCAAGGATATTGGTGGCTGATCGTCCATGCATTGGTGTTTCTATCATACTCTGCATGAAAGTCAGGCTCGTCGAGAGTTATGGCAGCACAAACATGTTCCTCACATCGGGAGAACTGTACCTTGCCGGTTCTGTCCACGGTAATTCCACCCAGTTGTGTAATCAAGTCCATACCCAGGAGTAGGTCGTACCCGAGAAGCTCTCCCTCCATGACCAGGACTCGCACGGCTACTGCAGGCCTGTCGTTGATGCTTGCGCGGATAATGCTCACCCCACAAGAGGCTAGTGAACCTCCGCCCACAGTTAGTACCGGAATTCTCTCTGCTTTCCAAGTGGCACAGCATATCTTGCTTACGAGAGTCTGGGTGCACCCAGTGTCCACAAGCGCGAGGCGCTCGCTTCCATTAATGTGTATGCTTACAGTGGGTAGCGCCCTGCTCAATGACGATCTGGGGAGAAGACTGGCACTGTAGCTTCTTCCCCTTGCCCGTTTCCCGGACAGGTGCGGGCCAGGTGTCCGCGTTTTTTGCACTTGTAGCACTGCGGCCCGTCAAGTTTCCGAGTTGGTTGACGTGACAAAAGACAATCACGGGCCAAATGGTTGGGTCCTCCACACTTATAGCAGGTTGTAGCTGCGCCCAGGTCCTGCAATCCAACCTGTGATGGTTGTACAGCTGCCACTTGGTCTATAGTGTTATGGCTTTTCTTTAGTATTGCTTGTGCCCGCGCCAATACTTCTGATATGTCAATCTCGTCCACTTGGGATGAGGCACGGAGCAGATCTTCCACACTCTTGGGTAATCCTGCAACAAAGGTGCACACCAAGACTTTGTCTGACATCCCTCCAAAGAGAACTGATAGCTTTTTTAGCTTAGCCAGATACACATCCACCGTTTCCCCGGGATGTAATTTTCGGGCCATGAATTCCTTCCATGCAGTAATTGGATCTAATGCAAATGCTGTAAAAAGGGCGCGCTTGATGCAGGCAAAATCTGTTTTTTCCTCATCAGCCAACTGCTGGTATACTGCATATGCTCCCCCAGTGAGGCGCATTGGGACCACGCATTCTATACGCTTCACCCCACTGAGCTGACATATTAATTCTGCTTTTTCCACCCATTCCTGCACTGAGTGATCAGTGCTACTGCCATCAAACAGGGGAATTAGCTTGGGGTCAAATCCTGACGTCATGCCGGAATAGCTTGTGTTCGTTACAACTCTACTTTCAACCGAGTCCTTGTTTGTTTCGTTCACCACACTCTTTTCTTCTACCTCTTCTTTTACACACGTCCGTTCGTTTTCGTGACTCAAACTCGTCTCTCTTCCCGCTTTCCTCCTCTTGTTATTTATGGAATCAGGGTACGAGATTCTCCGAGATTCCCCGAGATTCCACGAGACTTTTTTCCACATAAACGCATGCGGGCGCCATCTTGATTCTTAGTAGCCACTTTCTCCACATTATCTGTCAGTAGTTCCCAAGGTGGGCCACATTAAAAAAAATACCACTTCCAGTTGGCGAATTATAGTTGCCGAGTCCTGCTGTGCTAATTGCCTTCACACTGAAAACTGCGATAGCCTATAATTCATAATAGTTAGGAAATGCCACTAATGCCACTCTGATTGCTAATGCATTAGCATCAACCCATACATTCCTGGCTGTCCATGCACCAGTTCCCACAAGCTGGATCGTTCTGCTTTACTGCATCCACAGTCTTGCATATCATATACCAGAGTATATGTCACCTTGTCCCAGCCGTGTATGATTGAACAGGCTCTTCTATTTATTTTTCCTCATGCCACACACAGCCACGCACATATTGAGATGTGCCCTCCTAAGACTTTTCCACACACGAAAAATACAGCATTGTGTTTCCTTGTTTCCAGAGTAGGACATCATGCTCTCTTTAGACTGTCAGTTCCGGCACATGTGTGCCGTCTCCAAGTGATTCCGGGTCCTTGCATTCTAGTCTGAATTGAGCTAAATGTTCCTGAACTTGAGAGGCAAGCACAACGTCTTCATCAACAAAGATACCATTGATGTAAGCCAACGTTGCATGGTCCATAGCTTCCTCCTGCTAACGATGAGGAGAGCCACGTTCAAGCCAAACCCTAAACATGTCAGACAGTATCTATTTCTATCGACCTCTACCCTCTGGTATGGCAACAGAGTCTTGTGGACTTGTACTTGGAGATACGCTCTCTGGAGGTCAAGCAGTGATACGTTTAGCCCTTCTTGGTGCCACTCACACATCTTGACAGCGCAAATATCTGCATTCTCCATGAATGCACCTATATGATTGTTTGCGGTAGTCCATCACGGGTCGTATCTTTGCCTTATTCCGCTGCATCAGGGAATCCTGTGACAAACACTAGTTTGGCAAGTTGTTGGAGTCAGACTCCCTCAAAACCAGCCAGTCCAACAAACTGATATTGTTCACGTACACATCCACCTGCTTGCCAGAATCGACATCGATTCACATCTATTATTGTATGTGAGCATCCTGTGTCAATTAATACTGAACACTGCATTCCATCAATGTAGACAACAATCTCTGGGAGTGCCGCATTTACATTTTGGTGGGGAAGTAAGCTGGCGCTTATGCCTCATCCCCTTGTTCGTTTCCCGAACAGTCCCGGGCCCCATGTCCAACCTTGCCGCATTGGTAGCAGTGGGTCTTCAGCAGTTTCTTGCTATCTGACCCTTGCGGCTACATTTGAAGCAGTTTACTCCTATGCTAGGGCTATCCCCTGTAGGAACAGCAGATTTACCATTTAATGGACTCACGGTTGCAACCATGTGAACCTGGTTGACGTCAACACCTTTGTTCTTGCTATTAGGTTTCCCATAGTTAGGGTCTCAATTTTTGGTGCCTACTGGAGTCCAATAGAAATGGCATCAGGGATTCCTGTGACAAACGCAAGTTTGTCAAGTTGTTCAAGTCAGACTCCCTCAAAACCAACCAGTCCAACCAACTGTCTGATACACGTCCACCTGTTTGCCAACCCACTTCACCATGGTTAACTTCATGTAGGCTGTGAACGCACCATCCATGAATGCTTTCTTTAATCGAGTCCATCCACTCGACATCAATTTGGTCAATCTCTCTCATTTTTAAGTACAGGACCAATGCATTCCCCTCCAGATACAATGGCAACAGGCTTGCCACATCATCTATCTTTTGGAGTTTCGTGACTAACCTTAACTTCTTCAGCCATGCTACTACATCTCCCTCACCAGTAAATGGCTTCACCAAGTCGCTGCTTAGTCATATTTTCGCCATGGTAACAGCCGAAATAGCTTGAAGTGTTGAAATTAAAGTTTTAAACTACCAAATACCGTTTCGTGCACAACAAAAATCTGTCTTTCTTTTCTCTCTCTGACATGCGAGTTAACCGTATGAAAATAATCCATTGTTCTTTTTCCCACTGGCAGGCGAAGTACATATAAAATGACTCTGAGTTATGAAATAAAAATATTCTCACCAATCAAAGAAATACTAGCTTTTTATATGCTCAAATTCGACATATCCAAACTAAAATGCAGTCGAATTTGAGCATATGTCGCCTTTTCATGTCCTATCTGTCAGGTTTCAAGTTTGGAGTGTTGCACACACTACCTTTGGACGTTTGTTTCTGTGACTGTTGTCACAAGCTCAATTGTCTAACTTGAACTGTGACTTGGAAACTGACTAAACTTTATAAAAAATATCTTGCTTTCTAATTATGTAATCAATACACATAGCCTAAAGGATCATCACTTGATGTTTTGTCACGTAATCTATTTGTTATTATTTTTGTCAGCTAAAATTTCTAACTTGTTTGTTTAACTAAAAATTCAATTTCCAAATTATTATTTATCCAAACTAAAATTCTTAATTTGTTTCTAAATTCCATTCTATCAAGTTAACATTCCTGATACATTCTTTAGCTGACAAAACTTCTCAACTTCTAAGCAATCATCATAATCGTTTGCTTTACTTTCCGGCGTTTTACTGGACCAACAATACAACACCTATAGTCAGATCATCTAGAACTTTCACAGAATGTCCTCCTGGCTTGGCAGGCTTAAGGCATTCCATTGATACAAAACTTATGCAGTGTAAAAACAAACAAAACAACAAAAAACTTTGCAGCAGCAAGATATATAATTTATATGTAAATATATTAACTAGCTGTCCTTACCTGGTGTTGCCTCGGATTCATTATTTGCTAATTTAAAAATTAATTTAGATCAAAAGTTAAAATAATAGCCAATAAACAAGATAACTCATCTCACACTGAAATGGCGGCCTGAAACACAGGAAAATGTCAATTAGTGTAAAATATTAGTGTTTCAAACTTTTCTGATGATTGGTGTTCTTCTGAGTAATGACTGTTGATGAAAACTGCAAAAAGTTGAAATATGTATGAATTATTGCAGGGAAGGGATCCCTTTGCTTTTTTCATTTCTGCGTATCACTTATTTTCCTCCTTGTCAGGAGATTAGACACATGGTCAGGTGTTGGTTTAATGAAAGTGTTTCTGTGGAACAAACTGGATTCGAATTTGGTATACTCAAATTTTCAGTCCGTGTCATGAACCACATAGTCACTATCACACCCAAATTGACATGTGTAATATATATATATATATATATATATATATATATATATATATATATACACTTGTGCCCGATATTATTCATACCCCCCCTTGAAAATTGAGTTTATTAGGTGTAACTTTGTAAGAATTTATTGTTTACGTCCATATTGATACATATTCTTAATAAACCTCTTCTGATCATTTTTGTCATTTTAAAATCTCGGGATACTTATAATAAAAGAAATATACAGCTATTTATAAAATCTGCAATGTTCAAAAATAATCATACCCTCTTATTTTTTCAGTATTAATCGAGTTTCTGACTGTTTGTTTCCTGTTTGATTCTTATTTTGAATGCTTTTATACAACCTTTGATTAATTTCTTTCGTTTTTTGCATTTTTCAGAAATTAAAATGATATCAACTGAAAACCAATAAAAGAATAAAAATTATTAGAATGGGGAAGAAAAAAGAGCTTAGTAATGATCTTAGGACTAAAATTGTGAATTCACATAAGGATGGTTTAGGTTACAAGTCAATTTCCAAGAAATTTGAGGTCCCTACAGCAACAGTACAGAGCATCATCAAAAAATTCCAGAGCCACCACACAACAAACAACTTGATTGGTAGAGGAAGGAAAAGGAAACTGTCTGCTAGAGCCACCAGGAATATTGTAAGAAGTGTTAATGCAAATCCAACCACCACTACTAAGGACATTTTAGAAAATCTGGAGTCTTCTGGCATAAAAATATCAAGGCAAACATTGCAAAGGACTCTGAATGAAAATGGTCTGAAAGGAAGAAGACCAAGAAGGACTCCATTGCACACCGGAAAACACCTTGCAGCATGTCTAAAGTTTGCTAGGACCCATGTGAATTCTCCAGAGTCCGTTTTCTCAAGTATTTTGTGGACTGACGAAACAAAAATTGAATTGTTTGGCCATATGGATGCTTCTTACGTTTGGAGGAAGAAAGGAGAAGCTTACAACCCCAAGAACACCATACCCACGGTGAAACATGGTGGTGGTAGCCTAATGTTTTGGGGCTCCTTTTCGGCTAGTGGTCCAGGTAGTTTGGTCAAGATAGATGGAACCATGAAGAAGGAGCAATATTTGGAGATACTCCAGAAAAACATTAGACAGGATGAGGAGAAGCTCCATTTAGGACCAAACTGGGTCCTTCAACAGGATAATGATCCAAAACATACTGCCAAAATAATCAAGAAATGGTTTGAGGATAATCAAATTAATGTTTTGGAATGGCCTAGCCAGAGTCCCGACCTGAACCCTATCGAAAACCTCTGTCACATATTGAAAACTGAGGTTAAAAAGCGGAAACCTAGAAATTTGAGGGATTTGGAGAACTACTGCATTGAAGAATGGTAAAAAATCAGTGTTGATGCTTGTAAAAACCTTGTTGATAAATATCCAAAACGGTTACAGGCAGTTATTAAGAATAAAGGGCATGCTATTGACTATTAGTAAGAGAGGTATGAATAATTTTGAACTAGTGCCATTATTGTTTTTCTTTGTATAATGTTTCAAACTTGCATAATTTATCTATTTGTTGAGTTTAAATTAAATGTTTATGCTTGATTTATTGTTTGAAATCCCTTTAATATTGTCTACCTTCTGGTTTGAGCAATATTCTTATAGAAATCTCAAAGATCCGAGGGGTATGAATAATATCGGGCACAAGTGTATATATATATATATATTATTCTTACATTTATCAAATGTTTCTAAAGAAACTATTTCATACCTAAACAGGTCATCCTATTTTTAATATAAATTATTTATATAAATGTTTTCTCTCTCTCTCTCTCTCATATATATATACATATATATATATATATATATATATATATATATATATATATATATATATTAGTGATGGGACGATTCCAATTTTTTTACCGATTCCGATACAATTACAGATTCCCTTCTAAATTTCCAATTCCAATACGATTCTTGATTCTTTTAAAATTTATAAATATTTAAATAGTTTTGTTGTTTTTTTGTAAATTTTCAAATTATTACACAACCGCCCGGGTAATTTCCGCATATAATTTTTCCTCAAATATTTTTCTTGTAATTTACTGAAAATTGTAAGACAACCAAAAATTTATTTGGATTTTAAAACAAAACAAGATTGTATCAATTCATCGTTAGTTTACAACATGTTACTTGAAAGTTTTCATAAACAGCTGAAAATAGTTGACGAATGGTAGGCAAAACGAGAAAACGATGTAAGAATAAACTATTAACAACGCCCCCCCCCCCCATTGTTACGAACGAATTTCTAAATAATAATGTTACTATTCAGAAAACCACAGGGGAGGTGTGAGCTTTGTTAACTTTTCTGTGCTTTCTCTCTAGGAATGAAGTTTAAATTTTATTTTAATTCTAAAAAAATTGGTGGATTATTAATTTGATTTACTTTGCTGTAAAAACTAAAAAAAAAAATGAGATACAAATAATGATGATGAATGATGATAAATTTGTAGATTAACAGTCTTAGCTAAATCCCTATACGAAAATGAAATATTACTTTTAAAGGTGATTACGTGTTAAACCCTTAAAAACTTGACGGATAAAAGCAATCATTTTAGTATTGAGAGGGAGATCAGTTTCGAATGGTGCCTGGAAAACTTGTATCCGGAAAACTCATCACTTTTTGCTAGGTAGGAAAACTGGTCCCTTATTCAATAAATATCGATTGAAAACACATTTTATGACCGTTCTTGAAGGGGATATTGTTTTTTAAAGGCGCTTACGCACCCCCATAATATTTAAAAAAATTTATTTTTAACTCTTGTTTAAAAAAAAATAAACTTGATCATGGAGTCAAGAAACGAAAAACGAAACCATATATTTATTTTAAAAAATACTTTAGTTTTAACACTTTTTGTGTTATTACGAAACAAAAACAAAAGAAAGAAAACACGTATTATCAAAGAAAGCAATTATTTTATTTAGAAGAATTAATTTATTTTAAACAATTCTTGTGTTATTAAAACACGGTACTTATGTATTTTTGGTACCGCGCTGAAATAATAACGTTATTATTTCGAAAGCCATTCTTAACATGGGGAGGGGAAGTCATTTCGGGGGCACTTGTGCAGTATGCAGACGGTGATTATTGTTAGGGGGCGATAACTCCAATTTCTTCTTGGTCAAATAACGCGGCAAATAAGTAACAAACAAGATTTTTTTCCGAACAGAAAAATATTTGAAATTGTATAAAAATGTATCAATATATAATTGTAAAACATTCATTTAAAAGTCAGCGTAACAAAATATAATTTTAATTTTTTTTTTTTTTTACATGGTAGTCACTACTTATCAAGGCCCGGAAGCCACTCGGGGATAAGGGGTTATTGCGTGTACAGTAATCAATGGCATAATATTGTAGTAATCGTTAGTAATATTGTAGTAATAGAGATTTGATAAAGTGTCTTACGGGGGCGGTTTATCAGGAATTTGTTTATGTTGGATTTGGAGACATCTAAGTTGTAGTCAGGTGGGAAGCAAGCAAACGGAAGAGAGTTCCAGAGGCGTGCACTTCTAAGAAAGAACCTTTGTTCATGGAATCTACGTTTTGATTTAGGCACAGATAAAGAGTGGGGAAAATTATTGATGACAATGGTTTCAGCTAGACGGGTTTTTATCGTGAAAGATTGGCGAGGGGGGACCAGAGATTGGAGCTCAGACGAGCACTTGCCATGGAAATAAGGATAAAATTAAGACAGGCTCGCAACGTCTCTTCTATAGGAGAGAGGTTCCAAGAAAGAGAAAAAAGCATCCTCAACTAAGCCACAAAGTCTATTTTTACTCTCTCAAGGTTGCTCCTGCCCAGATGTGGCAGTAGTACTCCATCCTTAGACGTACTTGGCTTTTATATAGATATAGAATTGCATAAGCAGTGAGATATCTTCTGGAGTGGTAGAAGGATCCTACCATCTTCCCAGCAACCTTGGCAACAGACTTGATGTACGTGTTCCATTTCAAATCAGGAGTAAAGGTCAATCCCAGAAGCTTGTCAAAACATGGAGCCTCCCCAAGACGAGAGCCATCCATTTCAGTTGATGCCAGATGGGGATCAGAGTGTTGATGATGTAAAAATAGGAGCTTGGTTTTAAATGCATTAAAAGTAATCAGCCACCTCTTCCCCCACTGTACCACGTGCTCAAGATCAGAGGAGAGAGAATCAGAGAGAACTTGGTCATTAGATGTGTTGCCATAGATGGTCGTGTCATCAGCATATAAATAAAGCAACATTGGATTTTTATAAAGTAAAATATCTTTTTTTCCGAACAAATAAATAATTTAAATGAAACTGTTTTTTGAATTAAAGCATCTTTGAATGGTCAACAACAAATTAATAATTTAAATGTTTTTTGGGTATTTTTTTACGACCTGCCCCAGTGTAGTATAAACACTCCCAATCACCACATGTTAAAAACGGCTTTTGGAATAAACAACCCCAACCTCCCCATGTTAAGAACAGCTTTCGAGGTTGGGGGGGGGGCGGTTGTTTATTCGGAAAGCCATTCTTAACATGGGGAAGTTGGAGTGTTTATAATACGCTGGGGCGCGTCATAAAAATTTACTGTTTTTTGACCGAGAAGCGGCGACAGTTTAGTGAGACACACAAAGAAAAGATGGCCGCCGTCCACATATTGCACAAGTGCCTTTTTTTGTTTCGTGAACACAAAAAGTGATAAAACTAAATTAATTTTTTAAAATAAAATATTTGTTTTATTATTTGATAAAGAACACAAGAAGTGTTTTTTTTTTCGTAAATAACACACGAAATGTTAAAAACTAAAGTAATTTTTTTTTTATAAATATATGGTTTCGTTTTTCATGTCTTCT
Source organism: Euprymna scolopes (assembly GCF_053919585.1). NCBI lineage: Eukaryota > Metazoa > Mollusca > Cephalopoda > Sepiida > Sepiolidae > Euprymna > Euprymna scolopes. The sequence goes on from NC_136515.1 coordinate 39,223,341, forward strand.
GTTCGGTTTCGTTAAATTAATCAACCATATCCACTGCTTGAGTTTTTTCCTAGCAGTGATCTTGGACATTACCAAAAGTATACAAATTTCTTTTTCTTTTGGAGGAGGAGGGGCTCGTTTTAAAACTATATCTACCTTAGTATTTTTAAAATTTTCTATTCTATATTTTTTGTTCAAAAGTAACACTCGACATCACTTATTTTTTTTTTTAACTAAATAAACTCTTTAAAATAAGTTGAACCACTAAAATCTTAAAAAGCTGGGTAGAAAACGAACACTTAGAAAAATCAATTTAATTTTTTTAAACAAATAAAAATATTTTTTAAACAAATAAAAATATTTTAAAAAATATTATGGGGGGGGGAGGGTTCTTTTTAAAACTAAATCTCCCTCAGTATTTTCTTTAATTTTCTATTTTTTTACAATTATCAAGGCCTCTAAGATGTGATACCCTCATGTCGGACATTATTTCTCATTCTCACATAACACTGGAAGCTACTTTTTTTTTTTTTACTGAATAAACGCTTCAAAATAAATTAAACCACTAACAACTTAGCCAGCTAGGTAGAAAAATCGATTTTTCCCTTTTTAAAACAACAGTAAATATAAATATTTTTAAAAATATAATGCAGTCTGTAGTCTTGTTTTTGAACAGAATAAACGCTTTAAAATAAGTTAAACCACTCACAACTTATCAGTTAGGTAAAAAAAACAGACAGAAAACCAATTGGGTTTGTATTACTATACAGATAGATTCGAAAAAGTTGTCAAAAAACAAATATATAACAAATAAATGTTATCAAAGGCAAGATAAGTTACTTATCTACCTAACTGGATAATTTTTAGTGTTTTTATTTAATGTAGCATGTTTATTCATCTCAAAACATACAGTGTTTATTGATGTATTTGAAAATTGCAAATGGCAGGGCACTCTCTGGTGAACACAGTAAGTTTGGAAAATGAGTTAAAACTAAAAAACTACTGTTAGAAACTTGCTTAATATATGTTACCATAACACAGGCTGACATATATTCGGTAGGTTTTTAACAGTATTTTGTGTCATTTCCGACATGCTCAACCTAAGATAGGGAGCATATATATATGCGTGTATGTGTAAATGTTTATATAAATGTAAAAAATATGTTGCATTAAAATTTTGTTTTTCACTTTTCCTCCCTACCACCATTGATTCATTATTCGTGATTATCCATTCCAATGCTTTGAATTTTCCTGGTTATATTGTTGAAAAAAACAAATGCTCTCATTATTGTAAAACTCACTGTTTTTTTTTGCTTATTCTACATTGATCACAGTGTATATTGGCAGCAGTTGTTGAGTTCAGGTTTAATGTAACGAGATTCCCTAAGAATGCTCTGACCCACATCCAGCCCCAATTGAAATGAACAACTCTCATTTTGAGGACAAGCTTCTTGGTCTGATTTTCGCTCCTGATCTGAAAGGGAGTACATACATCAAATCCGTTGCCAAGGTCACTGGAAAAATGGATCATTCTACCGCTCCGATGGAATCTTCTACCTGTATGAGAGCCAAGTATATCATTCTAGGATAGAGTACTCTTGCCACATCTTGATAGTTGCTGCTCAGACCCCCCTATCTTGCCTTGACAGAGTTAAAGGCCAACTTCATAATCTAGTAGGTGATGCCTTTTTCTCTGCAACGTATTTCCCACAGTTGCGAGCTCGTCTCTGCTCTATCGATATTTTCATGGTAAGTGCTCGTTTGAGCTTCAATCTATGCCCCCCCCTTGCCAATCTTTCACAAAGAACACTCGTTTAACCAAAACTACTATCAATAATTTCCTGTACTTTCTATTAGTGACTAAATCTAAACATGGATTCCATGAACAAAACTTCTTTCTGAGAACTGCCCACCTGTAGAACTCAGTTCCGCTACTGTGCTTTTCAGCTGATTACAATATATTTGTCTTCAAGTCCAACGTAAACAAATTCTTGTTGAACCGTCCTCTTAAATAGTCTAATTATACCAAATTTCCATTACTGCGCTATTGTCATAATGACTACTGTACACTCATTAATCCTTATCCTCAAGTGGCCTCCAGGCCTCGATAAGTGCTGCCCCCTTTGTAAAAAAAAAAAGTTAAAATCGCAGGCTAGTGAATAAATATTATAGCCAAGATGGTAATATCATATGGGTCAGGGGTGTGGGTAGATATAATGTTTGTAATGCGACTTTGATTTTTGTGATAATTTCAAGGTTGGGAGTAAAATTGTAAATATTTGATTGTATTTTGAAGTGTGCCGATTGATGAATACATTCAAAACAATTGCAGAATTCTGTCATCGATCAAGAAAAACATCAGAACAGACGTGATTGAAGTGAGCAGAAGTTTCACCTTTTGCTCCACCGACTGGGTTTGGGGAGTTCAATGCATCTTTAAAAAAATCATTTAACCAAAGAATGTTGACATTCTACTCACACTAAATTGTCAGTGATACATAAAACCGTTTGTGTTTGCGATTTCTTTCTCCTGCAACAACTGTTTGATTGGAGCATCAGCATGCGACAAAATTAATTAAATTAAATTATTTTCTAAAAAATAAACTTTATTTCTTTAGTAAAATGTTTTCGTTTCATGTTAGGATGAGCAATAAAAGTAATTTTTTCAAGTAAAAAAACAACATTTGATTATCCTGACGCTCCGCACTTCTTTATTTGCATTGGAAGTGACGTCACACAACTCTTATAATACGGATGGTTACAATTGTAAAAATATTTTTTTATTTTTCTTTCATTTTGAGCTCTTTTTTTCTCCCGTTTGTTTTTGTTTTCTACAATTAATAAACCAGTTTACAAGTAAAAAATAATTTGTTTTAGCGAATTTAATTTTTTTTTCTCTCCCATTTGTTATATTGGTATTTGTACGAGCCTTTTTCAAGCCTCACACAAAAACACACATTCACATTTCAAGCTATGTCATATACATACGCGCCCACGTCCACACACGTACATATATTCACGTTCGCATACATACACTCACATTCACGTGTATATACACACACGCTAACGTATACACATGTACTCACACATGCGCACACGAACGCACACATGGACGACGTCACTTCCGCTTTTAGGGAAATATACCCATGCGCAAAAGACACTCCGGAAACGAATATAAAAGGAAGAGCAACAAGTGGCTCCTTCTTTCCGGCCCAGTTTCCGTGCTGGTCGGTCGGTCTTCGGACCGCCCGCGTGCGTCACGCCCACTTACTACTATGTATGGGGCACGAGCTAACAGACTCTATGTACACATTCCCACTCTTTCTCTCTCTATCTACTACTGGTCCCTGAGAACACCTTCGCGTGGTTGACTACTAACAGATGTCAACTCTCATATCCTCTTCTTTGTTTACACGCTGGACTATCATTGTCATTTCCACTAGAACACTCATTTCTCTTCCCACGCGCGAACAAACAATAGTGACCCGAACTTGAGATGAAAACATTTCCTTTTCTTGCTACAACACCAGTCCCGCAACGAACATTGGTTACACACGCGCGGACACGAACACATGTTATAACTAAAACGTTCATTCATTCAACAGCAAATAAACGACGTTTATCTTATCCATCAATTGAGTCTTTGTTTCCTTCAATTCCATTCGTTTCATTATTTTCTTGTGGCGAGCTAGGGTATTATATCCTGGTCCACAATATATTTGAGCGGAGAATCTAACATTTCTTTTCCTTTTGAGAATTTGTTTTAGTTTTTAATTACTAACACAGCGGAGAATTTAACTTTTTTTTCTCCCATTTCTTATTTTGAGTGGAGAATTTATTTTATTTTCATTTTGAGCTCTTTTTCCAATCCGGCGTTACCTTTTATAGGTACTCCTGCAGTCCTGCACTTTACGACCCGAGCTATTTTTTAACGCTATTATTTAGAAACCTATTATTTAACATGGGGAAGGGAGGGTGTATTGTAACTATTCTGTACTTTCACCTAACAATTCAGTTAAAAAAAGGTAAATATGAAGAATTACTCCACCCTCAAATTCCTTTAAAATTACCACTCTTAAAGGTTTTCGGGGTCGCTGAAAATGAAAATAACGTTTAAAATTACGGCAAACGAGTAGTTTCCAAGATTGAATTTACTTGTAAACTGGTTTATTAATTGTAGAAAACAAAAACAAACGGGAGAAAAAAGGAGCTCAAAATGAAAGAAAAATAAAACAAATTATTTTTACAATTGTAGCCATCCGTATTATAAGATTTGTGTGACGTCACTTCCAATGTAAATAAAGAAGTGCGGAGCGTCAGGATAACCTAACATTTTTCTTTTGTGGAGGAGGCTATGTTTTAGGTGATTACATGTGGTTTTTATGACCTTGCCACTTAGTGTTAGTGGTAAATAAATTTGATTAATTGTCCTAAAAAGTTAGAATTGAAAGTAATGGACCATGGATTTATTTTTGGCAGCCTTGTTGGGGACAGGTTGGAGACAGCTCCCTTATTTTGTCCTTTAGTTCTCACATTCCATGAATGATGTTTCTGACAAAGGAGGAAGAATTGCTGTTTTCTGGGTTAGACCCTATTCATCTAAGACTTACCATTGGCTACTTTTGACCTGGAAGCTCCTTACATCAAGTGGATTCTTGCATTGTCTGGAGTGATTCCCCCCCCCAAAAAAAATGCATGAAAATTATATCCAAAAGTGATCCTCCAATTCTAAAATAACTTTTTATTTTTTTTTTGTTAGTCACCAAATTTTTCAGGGTTTTCACACGTAATAATATATGTGTAGGTGATGACAGTGACAGTAATTTTATTGCGTAACCAAAAACTTTGAATATTCTCATCATAATTGGTTTAACATTTCGATATGTTGAATGGCCTGATTGAAAAAAAAAAGTTTTAAAAAATCCAATTATCAAATATTTATAAGATATTTAATATTTATTAGTAAATGTTCATACAAAAATTCGTGTTGATATAAAAATAAAAAAATATCTTGTTTTTAAAATTTCATCATTCTGTTTTTCACATTTCCTGACCACGACCGTTGATTTGTGATTGTCATTTCAAATGCTGTGAATGTTCCATTATTACATTTTTCTATAAAAATGCATTTGAGTATTATAAAATTAATAAAATTCACGTGTATATCATTTAAAATCTTCGATTTATTGATTGTAACAATATTTTATCGATAATTAAAGTTTTTGTTAAATTTCTAAAGTAAACTAAGTAGTAGACTATAGTTGAGGGCGACCTGAAAGCTCCCTTTTCATTATTCCCAGGATTATTTTACTTCTCCTGATCTTCCCTTTAGAATGGTGAATACATCAAGTATCTTTTTTTTTTTTCAGTCTTTCATATAACTCAACCAAGGATTGAACAGTCGTCCATTAGTAAACACTTATTATGCCAAAGTAATTGGTAAACAAAGCTTTGAAAATTTTTTATATTAAAATTTTATCATTAAAACAACTAACCAAAAAAAAAAAGCTGCTTAAAAGGCATATTTTAATCTAACCTCCTCTTGGAAGTCATTGGTACATTATTATTTGAGTAAAATAATTGGTTTTCATGATGTTCCATCAATTTAAGGGTTCTTCATGCCAAATTGTATACAATATTTACAAATAGTTTTGAGACCTATAAGTGTTGGTTGTAATTACTAGTAGTCATAGTAAATCTACCCATGGAATTGTTAATAACAATCCTTTCTCCAACCATATTTCGTACAAATAAATTTCAATTTGTGTCTGACTTGTCCACTAAGCTTCATACATGAATGTCCAACAGTCTTTGTTTTATTCTTGTTCAATGATGTGGTCTTTCGTTTTGCAAGCTCTGTCCCATCACTGCAATGTCACCTCTCTGTATCTGATTTACAAATACTTTCACAGAATGTGCTCTGAACTCATAGCACTTGTGTCCCCCTCGATGCCAACAGGCAGCAAAATCACACCCCTTCACTGCGGTCCTGAAAATCCTTCTACTCTAATGGTTTCTTTTTTCAGACTGCTAGACTTTAAAATTTCCTCCTGGTTTCCTCCTTCCCTGGCTGTACTGACACAAGTTCAATATAATGCAAACAGGCATCTTGTTACTCAACTCCCCATAATCCCCTGTCAGACACGATCCCAGATAGTAGCCTGTTACGTTCCAAGTGGCAAGATGCTTTGTTTTGGGTGAAAAGATTAAAAAACAAACTCCCATCTATAAATCTGTTCCCTATCACAGTGGCAATGTGCTTTGTTTGAAGGAGTATCTTTGATGGACGTTTGAATGAAGATTTTAAACTAGTCTAGGATGAGAAGAAAGAAGAGCAGGTCTTGGAGGCTGAGATTTTCTAGTGTACCTATTTACTATGCCTCCCCACGGGACAGAATTAGACACCAGGGTCGTTTTTTAACTTTGGAAAAATTTAGTAACAATATTTAATCAGGTTAGAGATATCATGAATAATTTGAAAATATACAATGTTGTATGCGCAATTGGTCGATGAGCTCGCATGTGTGATGGGCATTATAGAATCAGCAGTAGCTGTCATGCGAATTTACATAAAACCATATTCAGATTGTATTCCACTAACAATGATTGCAAGAGTTATTCCCCCTACCGTTTTTTTTTGTTTTAGTTCATTTCATTTGTCACATAATTCTAATTCTAAACGAGTCATATAACGTTTTTACCTGTATATATGACAAACCCTGTACCCCCATTAATATTTCCCCATTAATATTTCCCACCAAATTTGCTACCATTCTGCAAATAATCCTGCCATCTAAGTAAGCAACAAATAGGCGACGAAGTGTGTAGTCGTAATATCAGTTGTCATAGGCTCATATGAATATTAAAATGTATCCGTATCCAATTTCAAGATGAGTTTTGCCATTTCTCTTATCTTGTACTTTTGAATCTTACCAGTTGCCGTCAGTGGGTATGAATCCATGAAAAGAACATAGCGAGGTTGCTTGTATTTGGAAAGCTGAAACGAAAAGAAAAAGGAAAGTACATTTAATGAAAAACAAAGAATTTAAGATTATGTATGCTTTCAGCCATTTTAAGCATCCACTCCCATGGATATCCACGGCATAAAAGCATGTGGTACAAAGAAAAACTCAGAAAGAGCAAGAATAGGAGTTGAAGTTGAACATTAGAGAGAGGGTTCAGCCAGTGGCTCCCTTGAGGCTCTTTGATAAAGGATTCTGTAGTGGGTCTTCTGATGATGCAAGTCTGTCATTCAACTAAATAGCCGGGTACTTTTGATAAACTCCAAAAGATAATAAACATTATTTGATCATAAGCTGGACTTGTAGTTTTGCTTAGTGTGAGGATTCTTTGTTGCAGTGCTTACTGGATGGGTGAACAACTTTAGCTCTGACACAAGCTGTAGAATGATCACAGTGGAGAATGACCACATGAACTATGTTCACAGAAACATCAGCTGTTTCTTACAGTCAGGATCAAAGAATTTTCCCACGCTACCCTAGAAGAAGTGTTTGCAGTGTTATCAAAATATACTTGAGTAGCATTTTATCAATGTTTTACTGCGATCACAATTTTTGTTACTTTCTCATCCTCTGTCACTATTCCATCAATCTCCATCTCTTTTATTTTACATGGTGTCTATCACTCTTGTTTCTGTCACTCTCTCTTTTTATTAACAATCAAGCGTAAAACTCAAGATTGAAATAATCTAATATTTACATTGAAACCAAATATCACTACTAATAGTAATGCTACTTAATCCATAAATTAAAGAAAATGAGACAGAAAAGGACTAATTTTAAATTTTGTTTTTTAATTAATTATTTATTTATTTTCGAGCTATCTAACCTGAGCTCAATGGTTGGATGACCTGATGTGTCTTTTTTTGAACGATTTATAAAGTAAAATGGACTTTATGTGCATTGGGTGGAATCTACTCATTTGACCACAAAAACATTTGAAGGTTATATTTATTTAAGATGAGACAATGGCAATCACTCATCCTGTCACTATTGCATCAATCTCCATCTCTTTTATTTTACATTTTACTCTCGTTTCTGTCACTCTTTCTCTCTGTTTATTAACAATCGAACATAAAACTCAAGATTGAAAGCAAATATCACTACAAATAGTAATTCTATTTAATCCATAAATTAAGGAAGATGAGACAAAAAATGACGAATTTTAAATAAAAAATTTTTTTTTTTCAAGCAATCTAACCTGAGCTCAAATAGATAGATGACCTGATGTGTCAGTTTTTTTTTTCCTGAACGATTTATAAAGTAAAATGGACTTTATGTGCATTGGGTGGAATCTAATTCTTTGACAACAAAAGCATTTGAAGGTTATATTTATTTAAAAGACAAAATACAGAGTGCAGTTTTTAATTTTAATTGATTATTATTATTTTTATTATTATTTAAAATTAAAATCAATTAATTTAATGAAAATTATAAAAGGGTGTTACTTATGCCCCCTCCTCTATTTTCAAGAAAATCAAAATTAAATAAATCCTGATTATAATTGGAACCAATTTCTAAGTAAAATGACTTACATTCTGCAGACAATAGTCTTTTAGTTCTTGTTCAGAACATTCCATTCCATCATGAAGTTGCACGCAGGCACAGATCTCCTCTCCCATTCTTTCATCAGGTACACCAACAACCTGAAACATTAATTAGATAATAAGACTGCATTATTCATGGTAAGATTAAACAAAATAAACTTTCCAAGGCATCCAGAAAATAAATTGACCATTGAGATTTTCCATGTTCAGATTTACCAATGTCAATAGAGTGTATAATGTCTACAAAAAAGCTTGCATGTACTTTATGTATTGTTGGAAATCAGTTCATGAAATGTGATCAAAGATCAGTTAATGAAATGTGATAAAAAAAATCAGTTAATGAAATGTGTTCAAAAAATCATTTTATGAAATGTGATAAAAAAATCAGTTAATGAAATGTGATAATAAAATAAGTTAATGAAATGAGATCAAAAATCAGTTAATGAAATGTGATCAAAAAATCAGTTAATGAAATGTGATTAAAAAATCAGTTAATGAAATGTGATTAAAAAATCAGTTAATGAAATGTGATAATAAAATAAGTTAATGAAATGTGATCAAAAATCAGTTAATGAAATGTGATCAAAAATCAGTTAATGAAATGTGATTAAAAAATCAGTTTATGAAATGTGATAAAAAATCAGTTAATGAAATGTGATCAAAAATCAGTTAATGAAATGTGATCAAAAAATCAGTTTATGAAATGTGATAAAAAATCAGTTAATGAAATGTGATCAAAAATCAGTTAATGAAATGTGATCAAAAATCAGTTAATGAAATCTGATCAAAAATCAGTTAATGAAATGTGATCAAAAATCAGTTAATGAAATGTGATTAAAAAATCAGTTAATGAAATGTGATCAAAAAATCAGTTTATGAAATGTGATCAAAAAACAGTTAATGAAATGTGATCAAAAATCAGTTAATGAAATGTGATCAAAAATCAGTTAATGAAATGTGATAAAAAATCAGTTAATGAAATGTGATTAAAAAATCAGTTAATGAAATGTGATCAAAAATCAGTTAATGAAATGTGATCAAAAAATCAGTTTATGAAATGTGATCAAAAATCAGTTAATGAAATGTGATCAAAAAATCAGTTTATGAAATGTGATCAAAAAATCAGTTAATGAAATGTGATCAAAAAATCAGTTTATGAAATGTGATCAAAAATCAGTTAATGAAATGTGATCAAAAAATCAGTTAATGAAATGTGATCAAAAATCAGTTTACAACATTTCTCTCACCTGAATATCTCTAACTTTTGGATGTTTATATAGTAAATGTTCAATTTCAGTTGGGTAGATATTTTCTCCTCCACGAATTATCATGTCCTTGTACCTTCCAATGATTATACCGTAGCCTCATTCATCCAATATTACCATATCTCTGAAAAAAAAAAATATGTATGTATAGACACACAAACATATATACACACACACTCACCTTGGTAAGGTTGATGAAAAGAAACGAAGCAGAGTAAAAAATGTTCATTTAAAATAAGAAGATATTTTTTATTTATATATATATATTATAAGAAGATATTTTTTATATATTACTAGCATGGGTACCCGGCATTGCCCAGATGGAGAGAAGTGGTATACTAAGGATATTAAGTAATCCCCAGAAAAAAAAAACTTTTGTTTCAATCAAAATAGCAGTGAGTAGTAGGCAGTTCCGAAACTGTAACATAAAAGAGGAAAATGACGTGAAAAGAGCTAACACGTTAGCTGTCACAGCCACAATGACTTATGACGTCATAAGCCTTTGAAATAACGTTTTTTAAACGTACATTTAGATTGCATATGACTTGCAAAAATGTTGACACAAAAAGTGACCCCTCCTTGCAAAAAGTGGTTCAGTTGACCAGCACAGAATTAATCTTTTTGGACAATTTTACATATTTTTCATTCGAGAGATTGATTTTTCTAACGATATCAATTTTGTCATGGTCACGTTTTTGGCAGACATATAAGCACACACACACACACAGATTAACATAGATTTTCCCTTTTATATAATACTAGCGAAGGGTACCCGGCGTTGCCCGGGTGTTTGTAGGTGTGTGTGTGGTGTTAGATAAAAAAGAAACCGGGGGGGGGGAGGATCGAAGCCGAAGCCCTGAGGCGAAGTTTGAAAATAAAATTGGCCAGCCAGAATGAAGCATTGTTATAAGCGAATAAGTGAAAGATGTTTGAAAGTCGTCGAGCATTACGACGATGACGATGATGATGTAAGCATTGTTATAAGCGAAGTAAGTAAAGAAAACAACGTTTTAATTAAGCGGGGGGGGGGGTAATCAAAACATTGAAAAAAAACACAGAAAAAACTAACGTAAGGCAAACGAACGATGAAAACAGAAAAACGAACACGTGAAAAATGGCTTAAATAAGCCTGTTTCGATATTAAAATTTACCCAGTTGTTTTGGGGTGTCGCTAAGAATAAGCAAAGTAAAAAAAAAAACAGGAAAACAAACGTTACGTGAAAAATGGCTTAAATAATACAGAGTTCAATATTTAAATTTAAAAAAAAAACATCTTACACCACGATTCGAACCCAAAACGTTTAGATAATGAACCAACGCCTTAACTACCTGAGCTAAAGCGGCGTATACGAAATTTGTTTGGTTTTTCAACTATTTAAAGTAAATCAGGTCACGACGTCATGACGTCATCTGACGCATGCGTTGTTGACCCTCCCCTGTCGAAAATTGTCGATTTCGGGGTGAAAAAGTTAACGTTTTTTCTCTCTCTCTCTCTCTGTTTGCGTCTCTCTCTCTCTCTCTCTCTCTCTCTGTTTGCGCGTCTCTCTCTCTCTCTCTCTCTCTCTCTCTCTCTCTCTCTCTCTCTCTCTCTCTCACACACTTCGTCTTCCTTACTCTAAAGAGTGTTACTAAAAAAGAAAATGGCGTTTGGGTTTGTTTTTTTGTAAAACTTCAATTGTTAATATTTTTTGTAAGCATATTTTTTTTTTACTTCACATTTTTGGCTTGTTATTTTTCGTTTAACTATCATATCTAACTATTTTTAATGTGCTAATAACTTTGGTAACGTTGTCATAGCGTAGAAGTTCATAGTTTAGCTTGTGAGGGTTAAATTTTTTTTTACCGATAACAACAATGTTTTTTAAATTCAGACTGCCATTACAGCTTGCTGACGTCAAGATCACGTGACATGACTCAGCGGGTTTTAAATACAAGTTGACCCAAAATAAACGGCCTCGTGTACACTTTATGTAGAAGAGCTGGCCCCTGTATTTTTGGGGGAGTTATAAATCGATTTAAAAATATGTAATGTTTAACATTAAAATGTCATTTTTTTGGGCCCCTCCCCCCTGCAGAAAATCGATCAGTTGACTCACTTCTGATGGTCCTTTTGGGCCAATTTTTCGATATTTGCCGTCCGGAGGGTGAGGCTTTCATATGAGACCAAGTTTGTGAATTTTTCTTCCGTCGATCAAAAGTTTTTAGCAGACACACAAACATACATACATACATATATACATTTTCGCTTTTATATATATAGACTAGCCTGGGTGTCCGGTGTTGCCCAGGTGTTATGAGGTGTGTGTTAAGCAAAAAAAAAAAAAGTAGTATGAAGCTGAAGTCCGATCTAAACAAATTCAAAGTCCAAGGGACAGGAAAGCGTTTCGATCAGTACACACACAGACACGGTGACACGCCACCAACACAAACCAGCATACACAATTACCAACCGGCCGTTCTTTCCTCACTCCTTGCCTTCCAAAACGACCTGAATTTATAGTTGTCGAAGACCAACTGATTTGCATATATGCACGAGATTTTGCGAGAGTTTCCGAGATCATACCATTACAAAACGCCGTCGGTGCCATCTTGGAATTCTTTTCTTATCCTAGCTTCGCAGCGATGACAAAGCACACACGCACACCTAGGTCGTTTGAATGGTAAGCCCTCATTTTCACAGCTTTCGCCACATAGTAGTAGGCAGGCAGGCTCGAACCTCTACCGCGAAGGAAGAAAAGAATGTGAAAAAAAAATAACGTGATTTCTTTGTCGTTGCGTCCACTGCCAAACCGGAAGTGGCAAAGGTTTAAATTAAGGCTAGTTAATCGAAAAGAGGGGATGACTCTCGAAAATATCGGTGAAAAAAGCGACTCCTCCCTGTAAAAAAGTGCCCAGTTGAGGGTGAAGGAATCAATGTTTTTTCGATATTTGTCGTCCGAAGGGTAAAGTTTCAAAACAATAATAATCTTGTGAAAATCCATTGCCTCCGTCAAAAGTTTTAGGCAGACATACATACATACATTTAAACAGACAGGTGATATTTATATTATAGACTAGCGGGGGGTACCCAGCGTTGCCCGGGTGTTTGGAGGTGTGGGGGGAGGGTTTAAAAAAAAGTAAGTATGAGGATCGAACCCGAACCGTTGAGGCAAAGTTGTAAATTAAAGTGTGAAAAAAAAAACGTGGGACGTTAACCATTGCCCCACTGTGAGATGCTAAGGGAAACACGTTTGAATTTATTTAATTACTTGGATTTGGCAGGTGCTCGTTTTAATGAGTTAATGAGGTCAAGTTTGCGGGATTCCATTTACTGCTGAATGCTTTTTTCCCCCAAGATGTTATAGGAACAAGACTAATCCACATGTGGCGAGCGACAAATATTGAATATTTATCTTCCCGAAATCGAGCAAATTAAATAGACAGATGAGCTTCGTTGTTAACTGTGAGATATTACGATTTATATGTGATATAAAAAGTTTTAAAAAGTTGTGAACCGACCGACTGCTTCTCTGAGAGAAGCCTTTTGTAGACACACAGAAAAAGCGAACACACATACATACATACATACATTTTCGCTTTTATATTTATAGACTAGCAAAAGTACCCCTCGTTGACTGGGTTCAAAAACAGCCTACAGAAAATGGACTCTGATTTATGAAAGTACTAGGGGGGGGGGTACCCGGCGTTGCCCGGGTGTTTGTTGGTGTGTGTATGGGGGGGGGTAATTAATAACCCTGCTTAAATATTATAAAAAAGATGATGTAAAAAAAAAACCCAAAACCAAAACGGAAGAAAATGGCATAAATAAACCTGTGTATGGGGGAGGGGTAAACTAAAGAATAAGCGAAGTAATAAAAAGAAAGTTTCCCGGGTGTTTAAAGGTGTAAAAAAAAAAAAAAATAGTTTTGGTCGGGAAGAGGGATTGAACCCGGAAGCCTTGACATGGAGGTGGAAACCAAAGCCAACTACTTAACTGTCTCGACCACGAGTGAGAGTAATTGATTAGCGTGTTAAGTTAAGGCTTATAAAGCTAGTAAAAGAGGTTTGATTGACAGGAAGACGCTAAATGAATTCATCGCGGGATCGTTATTTTTAGTTTTCACTTCCCCCAGATGATGGTGGGAAGGGGGGAAAGCAGCGCGAAAGCCGAGAACACAACGTTTTAATTTAATTTCACTGTATTTATACTAAAATGCAGGACAAACAGGGGACAGAGTGAAATAGCGCGAATCTCATAAAAGTCGACGTAAATAAATCTAGAGACGACCCGTGTTCCCAAATCCTAGATATTATTATATAGGGGGTATATAAACAGTTTTAAGCGATAGTAACGACCCCGGGAGCGTGTGCGAAAGAAGCCTTTACGAGACATACACGAAATGGTCACACACATTTTGCCTTTTATATATATAGACTAGCGGGGGTACCCGGAGTTGCCCAGCTGTTTGTAGGTGTGTGTGGTGTTAAACAAAAAAGAACTCTATAGGATCGAACCCGAAGCCCTGAGGCGAAGTTTGAAAATAAAATTGGCCAGCCAGAATGAGTTAGTGAAAGATGTTTGAATTGATATAAGAACGAAATTGACAGGTGCGCGGCCAGAGCGTTACGACGACGATGACTACGACAACAACGACGACGACGTAGGTTTGTTTGTTATAAGGGAAGTAAAATAAGAAAACAATGTTAACACTTAAGCGGGGAAAAAACACAAAAAAAAACTAACATAAGACAAACGAACGATGAAAACAAAAAACGAACACGTGAAAAATGGCTTCAATAAGCCTGTTTCGATAGTAAAATTAAAAAAATCGGTGGGTACCCGGGGGTTTTTGGGTGTCGCTAATAATAAGCGAAGTAAAAAAAAAAAAAAAGCAGAAAAACGAAACACTGGTTCAATACTTAAATTTAAAAAATCGAAAAAAAACAAAAACATCTCACACCACGATTCGAACCCAAAACGTTTAGATAATGAACCAAGAAGAGTTCGCAATTAAAGGATACTCTAACTTAACTTCTAAATCTGACCCCCAAGATCGCCATGGGCATGGAATATGTGCCTATATTAAAGATAACTTTCCATGTGGTAGGGACATCTCCAGGGAAGATCCTAACTTACCCTATATGTGCTTCCGGGTTGCTTTAGCTCACACTACTGCATTTATATTTACTCTCTATCGCCCCCACAACAGCGGAGTTACTATCTTTCAAAGCATATCTGAGAAAATTGACCAAGTCCTATCTGCTTATCCTTCAGCTAACATTCACGTATGTGGAGACTTCAATGTTCACAACGTCGAATGGTTGACCCACTCAAACAAGACCGATGATGAGGGGAGGTTCTGTCATGATTTCTCCATTGCTTATGACCTCACTCAGATCGTTCAGGAACCCACCCGTGTGCCTGACAATGACGGCCAGTATGCGAGCCTACTAGACCTTTTTCTCACAACTTGCCCTGAACTATGTTCAGTTTCTGTTCTGTCGCTTCTTGGATCTTCCGATCACTCTGTTGTATCAATTAAGATAAAAATGAAATGTAATATGTCCCCAGACGTACCTCTCCATCGTACAGTATATTGATACACTAAGGCTGACTGGGATAGCTTCCGTACATTTATATCTGATCTACCTCTGCATTCCATGTTTAAAAAGGATGTGTCCTCTATAGTATTAGACCTGACGGAATGGTTAATTGTAGGTATTGACCGTTTCATACCCTCGAAAAAGTTTCAGCAAAAACAGCCAGCCATGGTTCTCTCCAGAATGTGCTGCTGCCATTGCGCACAGAAATCACTTTTTCCACTGCTTCAAACGTAATAGATGTATGGAAACTAAAGCCGCTTTCAGGACTGCCAGCAACCATTGTAAGAAAGTAATAAAGAACGCAAGAGAGTTGTATTCTCAATCTGTTAAGTCCAAAGTAGCTGAGCAGCGGCCTGGTTGCCACCAGTTTTGGCAAATAGCAAACAGAATCCTGAACAGAAGCATGTGCTCCATCCCAACTATTATCAATGGACCTGAGGTAATCTCGTCAGCATCAGACAAAGCCAAACTCTTTGTCAAGAACTTTGCAGCTAATTCTACCCTTTGCAACCAAGGCCGCCAACCCCCAATATTTCCTCCTGTATCAGAAAACACGCTATGTGATGTTGCCAAGCTAATCAAAAACCTTGATTCCAGTAAATCAACTGGCCCTGACGGTATTCCAATTATAGTACTCAAAAGACTTCAACCTGAACTAGCGCCCATACTTACAAAACTGTTTAAACGTTGTCTTAAGGAGAATAGTTTCCCATCACCCTGGAAAATTTCATCAGTATGCCCTGTATTTAAGAATTCAGGTGATCGCTCATCCCCCTCTCCGTACAGGCCAATAAGTCTCCTGTGCGTCATAAGTAAGTTGCTAGAATCTGTGTTAAATACAGAAGTAATCAACCATCTCAACAAAAATAACCTTTTTAGTGACACTCAATATGGTTTCCGTTCTGCTAGATCTACAGCAGATGTGCTTACAGTTATATCGCATAGGATTAGCAAATCTCTTGACGGTGGCAATCTTTCTAGGGCAATTGCTCTTGACATATCTAAAGCCTTTGATAGGGTATGGCATAAAGGTTTACTTCATAAGATCGCTAGCTATGGTATAGCTGGAAAAGTCTTCTCAATTATTAAATCATTTCTTTCTGATAGGTTCATAAGAGTAGTAGTTGAGGGGCAAAAATCAGAAGCTCACAGTATTAATGCCGGTGTCCCTCAGGGGTCCATCCTGTGCCCAACTCTTTTCCTGATCTACATTAATGATCTTCCAAATCACATCCTTACATCATTTGTAGACATTTATGCTGACGACACTACCATTTATGGTAGCACATCTAAGACAGTAAACGACCAAGTTCTCTCCAATTCTCTTTCCTCTGATCTTGAGCACGTAGTACAATGGGGAAAGGAGTGGCTGGTTACTTTTAATGCATCTAAAACCAAGCTTCTCTCTTTACATCATCAACATTCTGATCCCCATCTGGCATCAATTGAAATGAATGGCTCTCGTCTTCAGGAGGCCTCAAGTTTTGACAGGCTTCTGGGCTTGACCATTACTCCTGATCTTAAATGGAACACGTATATCAAATCTGTTGCCAAGGCCGCTGGAAAAATGGTGGGATCTTTCTATCGATCCGGTAAATATCTCACTGCTGATGCTATTCTCTATCTATATAAGAGCCAGGTACGTCCAAGGATGGAATACTGTTGCCACATCTGGGCAGGAGCTACTAGAAAGGACTTGTCCTGCCTTGATAGAGTTCAAAATAGACTTCGTAGCCTCGTAGGAGATGTCCTTTTCTCCTCCTTGCAACCTCTATCTCACAGAAGAGATGTTGCGAGTTTGTCTCTGATGTATCGTTATTTTCATGGAAAGTGTTCGACTGAGCTTCAATCTATGGTCCCCCCTCGCCAAACTTTCACAAGAAACACTCGTCTAGCTGTAAACACTATCAATAATTCCCTCACTCTTTATCTGTGCCCAAACCTAAACGTAGATTCCATGAACAAAGCTTCTTTCTTAGAACTGCACGCCTGTGGAATTGTCTTCCGTTTTCCTGCTTTCCGGCTGACTACAATATGGTTGTCTTCAAGTCTAACGTAAATAAGTTCTTGATGAGCCGTTCCATATAAGTTATCAAATTTACCAAATTTTCATTACTAATGATTACTATATTGTCCAATTTCTACTGTACACTCTTTAACGCTTATCCTTGAGTGGCCTCTTGGCCTTGATAATGTGGTGATGCCCATGTAAAAAAAAAAAAAAAAGGCCTTAAGCAAATGAGCTAACGTGACTTATATGAAATTTGTTCGGTTTTTCAACTATTTAAAGTAAATCAGGTCACGACGTCATCTGACGCATGCGTAAAATCGGTCATTGTCACGAGAGGACCGTTTTTTTGACGAAAATTGTTGATTTCAGGGTGAAAAAGTTAACGTTTTTGTCCAATTTTTCAATATTTTTCGAGCAAAGGATGGAGCTTCGATGTGATACCGAGTTTGTGAATTTTCGTCGCGTCTGTTGAAAGTTTTTAGCAGACATCCAAACATACACACAAACATACATACATTTTTGCTTTTATATATATAGATACTAGTGGGGCTGCCCGGAATTGCCCGGGTGTTTGGAGGTGTGTGTGTTGCACAGGAGGTAGATCAAAACAAAAATAAAATAAAAAAAAACGTTTGGAGGTGTAAAAGATAAAACAAATGTTGGTAGGAAGGTAGGCGGTATTTATTTGCTCCCCCACAGAGCAAATTAGGCACAAGGCCGATTTTTAATGTGAGGAATCAAGAGGAAATAGGGACCAACTCCCCGGGGAATAGGGGAGCTGGATAGTTACAATTGGTATGAAGGGTTGCCCCTACATTAACCAAGGTCTTATATGTGGGGTTTCCCCCACATATGGTCTTTGCTTGCAGTATCTGCCGGAACAGATACTACACTTTGATCTTGGCCCGAAGGCCACGAAGGTCCTTCTTTGCAAGAAGAAGTTTGACTCGAACCCGAAGCCTTGCCACGAATGTGGAAATAAAGGGAAAAAACCCCTGACATCTAACTCACTCGACCACGAGGGAGAGAAAGTGAAAACTGTCTTAATTTAACGTGAAATTGACAGGTGCAAAAATTTAATAAGGTCAAACATCATGCGACTTAAGTTTGGCACTGCAAGCCAGTTTGTGCGTATTTGCTCAACACTATAACTTCCAACATCACATAATATAGATGCTTTTTATTGCACTCACACTTTAGTTCCATCGCAAAAAAACAAAGTTAAATAGATCTATAAATTAAATACAAACACAATGGTATAGTTAAAAAAAAAGTATATTAACAGAAATATGCGCCATTATTCTGGGGCCATAACTGCCATCAATAACTGACACAACATTTCGTGCATTTAGTGTGTCCGGGTAAGTTCATTTAATCCTGAACTAAGTAAATCAGATTACACTATAATCCTAAACCCCTTTTTAGCTTATCTCTTCTCTCTTATATATATATATATATATATATACATAAAAATAAAATGAAGTCATTTTTGCCCCTCTGAGTTTGACCTTAATAGGATTAAAACTCAAGACATTTCATGCAAATGTAATGTGCACAAACTGCAGCACATTATCTGAGGTGTGCTATAGGCCTATTACCCTTACACTTCCTTGATAACCGTGTGTTCCTATATTTTTTCTTGTGAGAGTTCACTGCCAAAACCTGTAAGAATCAATGGAAATGGTAAAATCTTTTCTCTCTATTATGTTCATACTCCCCCCACAACCATTTAACATCGTTGCGGATACGTCCACAGGAGAATTTGGGAGGAAGCACTGGTTGGAGTTCTTAGTTGCTTAAAAAAAATGGAATGGCATTTTACCGTCGGGTGAAACGCAACATTCGATTACATCTATTATATGGGTTACTTTTCCCACTTCTTTTATTTCTTCTTCTTTTTTTTTCATTTTTTTCCCCCCTTTTGGGGGGTGTAATTCGAAGGGTTACTTAAACGAAACGAACTAACCTTGGATTCAAGGTTTTACAACAACCTATAACAGTCAGCTGCTAGCGTTCTTCAAATGTTCAAACGATTACTCAATTTATATATTTTATTTACTGTATTTTTTCTTCTATTATGTTTTCAGTGATTTCATACATGATACTAGGGGGAGAGCTGACTTCTTATTTTCAGATTAGTTACTCATTCATTATTTATTTCTATACATTGAATTCATGGTAGTTTCATAAGCCCAATTACTATTACGCTATCGATATAGAACCAGACGACATTCCAATTGGTAAAACGCGACAACAAAGAAAACAATACAAAAAAGAAAAGAAAAGAAAACAAATAACAAACCGTTATACTTACACCTGATAATTATACGGTTAAAAAATACTTCTTTTGCATAGAACAAACCAACAACAAACAAAAAAATTATGAATAAAATCTATTAAACATTTATTTGTTATACACGGTCAGTTTTCTGGTTTTATTTATTTTCCTCCATTTGTACTTTTTTCCTATTTATTTTTTTTTATTTCATTGCAGAAAACAAACCAGCAAAACAAAACAAAATAAAATAAAATAAAATAAACATAATTGCATTTTACACATTAGTTTTCTGGGAGTTTTTTTTTCCATTTGTATTCATTCCAGTTCGTTTTGTGTGTTTATTTTTTTAGTTTATTTGTTTGTTTGTTTGTTTATTTGTTTGTTTGTTTTTGTTTTGTTTTTTCCTGTACTCTGCGGCTGACAACGATGCTTGACGGAAATTCACGAGAATTAGGGTCAAATTATGCAGGACTACCTTCATTTAAAAAAATAAAATTTTTTAAACTTTTTCTTAAACACCTACAAATGATTTCTTAACACCCTTTCTTACATTTTTCCCCCCCAGTTTTTGCCATTAATTCTTTCAATTTTACGCGCATAAAACACATAAAAATGACATTATACATACTTGGGCCCTTTTGCTTACCAGGGGAAGGGGAAAAATACAGTTTCATTTCTTCGCCTAATTGGACACTAACAGAACAAATTACACACAAATCATTACGGGTTTATTTCATTTACAAAATAAAGTCCGCTGTTTGCATTTACAGACAATTTACTCCCGTCATATATTAGCTAAACCAGGGGGGGGGCATCTATAAATATAAAATCGGAAATGTGTGTGTGTGTTCGCTTCTTCTTCTTCTTCTTCTTCTTCTTGTGTATGTCCGCGTATGCTTTGGCTTGCAGGTCAGACCACCTGTTCATTGTGCTTCATAAACCTTCATATAATGCCCTTATCAGTTCGTCAGATGGTTAGGTGACTGGCTTTTTTCCCCTTTCGTTTCCACATTCGGGTTCAATCCGACATTCCAACCAAAACTTTTTTATTCTCTTTTTAATACACACACCTCTAAACACCCGGGCAACGCCGGGTACCCCCCCCCCGCTAGTTCTTTATAATGAGTCAATATCTTTTCCTCTTGGAGTTGACTTCCAGGAAATCAGTATTTTTTTTCTTTTCGATGTTCACCTTTGAGAAATGACTTGTGTGACTAGTAACTTGACTGTGTCAAACACAATGTCCATTACTTGTTCTTCTGTAGTCGTCTACAGCATCAGAGTATCTTTTCCTGATTTGGTTTAAATTTTCTCCTGGTTAAATTTTGGGTGTTGCTATCATGTAAAGTTAAATGAATTGACTTCAACATTAGAACAAGAAATGAGCCAATTTTTTTGGCATTTATTCATTAATATATCATTTCATTGATCTCTACACATTCACAAAAAATAAGAAAAAATTTCTGAAAAAATTTCCTACCCTGTACGATACCATTTGTCTGAGGAAATGACTTCAGCTGTTTTCTGAGGATCATTCCAATAACCAAGCATTGTTGTGTAACCTCTTGTAAGAAGTTCTCCCGGTTCACCAAGAGGCACAATTTCACCGTTTTCATTCACTACTTTAACCTAGAAAATAAAATACCATAATATATATATATATATATATATATATATATATATATATATATATATATATATATATATATATATACATATATATATATATGTATGTATATATATATATATATATATATATATATATATATATATATATATATTAATGAAAACAAAGGGATGTAGTGTTTACCTGATATACGCAATGGTAAACTTCAAACTAATATAAATAACAGTATTATATGTAGAAAATGTAAACCCAACCGAATTAAAAAAGCTCAATACGCAATAGAGAGTAGAGCTTATTATAAAAGAAAGAAAATTAAAACTGTAAGTTGAACTTTACAATCAAAATTTATTGTTTGACTGAATACTCCAAAAAACAGTTTACAAAGTCCTTATTCCGCGGAGTTTCAAAGAATGCTATTCTTATTATTCTTCTCATCAGAGGACATTATTATATAAATTATATTTGTAGCAATGCTAGAATTTGCTAGAGGAGTTTCATTCAAGCTAAAATATTATGCACGGTTTATTTTTATATTACTTTTTTTACATATACAATATTTTTTCATGTTTTTATTTGGCAATGTATAACTACAATAAATTGCAGTTTTACTTAATGCATTAACTAACAAATTCTAGCATTGTTACAAATATAATTTGCTGATTTCTTTATGTCCTCTGATAAGAAGAATAATAAGAATAGCATTCTTTGAAACTCTGCTGAATAAGGACTTTGTAAATTGTTTTTTGGGGTATTCAGTCGAACAATAAATTTTGATTGTAAAGTTCAACTTACAGTTTTAATTTTCTTTCTCTTATCTCTCTCTCTCTCTCTCTCTTTCTCTCTCTCTCTCTCTCTCTCTCTATATATATATATATATATATATATATATATATATATATATATATATTAACCAATTTTCAACGTTTTACAACAATTCTTTAAGAAATTCAGGATATACAGATAATATAAAATACAACAAAAAAGACTATAGTTAAAAGGTTAAAATCAGTAATTACCCATAATATGATCCTAAAGACAGGTAATAATATAATACAATCTAATGCAAGCAAATATAAGCCAATCCCAAAAGATTCTAACACTTATAGAAATTCTAACCACAAGCAAAATAAGAAAAATAGACGACTAAGATGAAAGAAATCCATATTGTTCAATTCACCTTTTAGCATGAACGTAAAAACAAACATACCTAAAGAATTTTTCAAAATAGTAGAAAACTCCTTTATATACCTGCATAAGTACAGTACATTATTAAACAAAATCTATAAAAATATCATACTCAACTATGCGGACTTTAGCGCAAACGATCATATCTTTCAATAACATGAAAATAAAAACTCAGAACCCTCCCTCAGCCCATATAAATCAATGTAACTGCAAAAATTAAGAGCCCTGTCCTCTTACTAATGATTGCATACATAAGGATGAGAAAATTTAAATACAGCCAATTTGAAATAACAGATAATTTAACATTAGACAGTAAAAATGATACCCACTGCATATTATTATTTACTCAACATAATCAATCTTACCATATTCTCTTATCTATAATCTATTATGTACATTAGGAACCTTTTAATCAGCCTAATCGATTATTTCTGTTTTTAAATCGTTCTTCGTTCATATCTCACAAATTAAATGTTTACATGTTAAATCTTGGCTCTTGAGTTGTAATTTTAGAAAACACCATTTAATATTATTGAAACACTTGTATTCATCTACATGTAGCACTATTTAGACCCCCTCCCTTAATTCTACCATTCTACTACATAATTTACATATTCAATCATAACTTTATTAATATTAATGCCTCTGAACTACCTTCCACAATCTATATGGAAATAAAAACTTGATTTGCTAAGCCACAATTTATATTTATATTAGTACTAAACATCTTTTAATATGATTGCCTCAGCCACTAACTTATCTATTTTAGCTACTCGAATATTATCTTTACTATAAATTGTTGACACTTTTATATTTTAGCTTCATAATTTATAGACTTTACATATGGCATTTTTTAACCTACCTATTACTTCAGTAATTTATTCATTTGAGATTTTATCAAATATCTATAGTACTTCATAGGTTATCTAATTGTATAGTTTTGTTGCTAATAATCTTTAATCCTATAAACTGCGTTATATTTTATTTTTTATCTAGTAAAATTTTAAAAGTGTTATATTTTATTTTATTGGCTTTAATCAAGCCGATAAAATGAATAACCAAAATTTGACTCTAATTTTATGATTGTAAGAGTCACATCAATCTTTGTAGACAATCCCCACTCATTCAACTTTCTATCATCCCCCTCTCATATAAACTTCCTTCCCCCTCTTTGATACAAGCTGTCTGTCGCACATCAATTCTTTAAAACCTTTATCCCCATGTTATACTGAAAATAACTTTTTTTTTCTTCCTTTTTATTTAAACATTTGCTCAGAATATGAATAAGATTTTAATTTTTCCCTTCATTTTTTTCTCTTCATTTAATCAGGAATTCAGAAAATTTTGCTTAAGTTTAAATTTTAAAATCTCTTTCTTTATCATCTTTATTTTTATCCTTATTTTAACCCCACTCTTAAAATAACAAATTTGACCTGTTCGGAAACTAAAATCTCATATCCTTCTTTTTTTTGTTGTTTCAACCCTTATTTTCTTTCTCTATGTCCTTTGAAAACATTTAATCTTTAGTACGTTTTCTATGGATGTGCTGAATAGCACAATTGTATCACACTAGATTTAAAAATAAAATAAGATAAAGAAAAAACAACTGTTTACAAACATTTATTGCTGTCCTGTGCCCTCTTCATCCACTCCACTCATTGCTATTACAAAATTTCTGAAATTAACTTTTTCATGTCCAATTACTTGTAAAACCTTCTCCCCATGCTCTCTTGAAAGTGGCGCCTATTTGGGGAGCAATATAATCAAGTTTTTAACTCATGCAAGAAATGTTTTTGAATTTCTTCATTTTTAATTTAATTTTCAGTATTATTCATAATCGTATTTAGAAAGAAATCTTGGAAATCTGTTAAAGTGTACGCATCAATCAAAAAATATTCCAGAATTTTTTGAAAAACCTAAAAAGAGTATGCATCAATCAAAAAATATTCCAGAATTTTTTGAAAAACCTAAAAAGAGTATGCATCAATCAAAACATATTCCAGAATTTTTTGAAAAACCTAAAAAGAGTACGCATCAATCAAAAAATATTCCAGAATTTTTTAAAAAATCTAAAAAGAGTACGCATCAATCAAAAAATATTCCAGAATTTTTTGAAAAATCTAAAAAGAGTATGCATCAATCAAAAAATATTCCAGAATTTTTTGAAAAATCTAAAAAGAGTATGCATCAATCAAAAAATATTCCAGAATTTTTTGAAAAACCTAAAAAGAGTATGCATCAATCAAAAAATATTCCAGAATTTTTTGAAAAACCTAAAAAGAGTACGCATCAATCAAAAAATATTCCAGAATTTTTTAAAAAATCTAAAAAGAGTACGCATCAATCAAAAAATATTCCAGAATTTTTTAAAAAATCTAAAAAGAGTATGCATCAATCAAAAAATATTCCAGAATTTTTTGAAAAATCTAAAAAGAGTATGCATCAATCAAAAAATATTCCAGAATTTTTTGAAAAACCTAAAAAGAGTATGCATCAATCAAAACATATTCCAGAATTTTTTGAAAAACCTAAAAAGAGTACGCATCAATCAAAAAATATTCCAGAATTTTTTAAAAAATCTAAAAAGAGTACGCATCAATCAAAAAATATTCCAGAATTTTGTGAAAAATCTAAAAAGAGTATGCATCAATCAAAAAATATTTCAGAATTTTTTGAAAAATCTAAAAAGAGTATGCATCAATCAAAAGATATTCCAGAATTTTTTGAAGAATCTAAAAAGAGTATGCATCAATCAAAAAATATTCCAGAATTTTTTGAAAAACCTAAAAAGAGTATGCATCAATCAAAAAATATTTCAGAATTTTTTGAAAAATCTAAAAAGAGTATGCATCAATCAAAAAACATTTCAGAATTTTTTGAAAAATCTAAAAAGAGTACGCATCAATCAAAAAATATTCCAGAATTTTTTGAAAAATCTAAAAAGAGTATGCATCAATCAAAAAATATTTCAGAATTTTTTGAAAAATCTAAAAAGAGGATGCATCGATCAAAAAATATTCCAGAATTTTTTGAAAAATCTAAAAAGAGTACGCATCAATCAAAAAATATTCCAGAATTTTTTGAAAAATCTAAAAAGAGTATGCATCAATCAAAAAATATTTCAGAATTTTTTGAAAAATCTAAAAAGAGTATGCATCAATCAAAAGATATTCCAGAATTTTTTGAAGAATCTAAAAAGAGTATGCATCAATCAAAACATATTCCAGAATTTTTTGAAAAACCTAAAAAGAGTTTGCATCAATCAAAAAACATTTCAGAATTTTTTGAAAAATCTAAAAAGAGTATGCATCAATCAAAAAACATTTCAGAATTTTTTGAAAAATCTAAAAAGAGTACGCATCAATCAAAAAATATTCCAGAATTTTTTGAAAAACCTAAAAAGAGTATGCATCAATCAAAAAATATTCCAGAATTTTTTGAAAAATCTAAAAAGAGTATGCATCAATCAAAAAATATTCCAGAATTTTTTGAAAAACCTAAAAAGAGTACGCATCAATCAAAAAATATTGCAGAATTTTGTGAAAAATCTAAAAAGAGTATGCATCAATCAAAAAATATTCCAGAATTTTTTGAAAAATCTAAAAAGAGTACGCATCAATCAAAAAATATTCCAGAATTTTTTGAAAATCTAAAAAGAGTATGCATCAATCAAAAAACATTTCAGAATTTGTTGAAAAAGCTAAAAAGAGTATGCATCAATCAAAAGATATTCCAGAATTTTTTGAAAAATCTAAAAAGAGTATGCATCAATCAAAAAATATTCCAGAATTTTTTGAAAAATCTAAAAAGAGTATCCATCAATCAAAAAATATTCCAGAATTTTTTGAAAAACCTAAAAAGAGTATGCATCAATAAAAAAATATTTCAGAATTTTTTGAAAAATCTAAAAAGAGTATGCATCAATCAAAAAACATTTCAGAATGTTTTGAAAAACCTAAAAAGAGTACGCATCAACCAAAAAATATTCCAGAATTTTTTGAAAAATCTAAAAAGAGTATGCATCAATCAAAAAATATTCCAGAATTTTGTGAAAAATCTAAAAAGAGTATGCATCAATCAAAAAATATTCCAGAATTTTTTGAAAAATCTAAAAAGAGTATGCATCAATCAAAACATATTCCAGAATTTTTTGAAAAATCTAAAAAGAGTATGCATCAATCAAAAAATATTCGAGAATTTTTTGAAAAATCTAAAAAGAGTATGCATCAATCAAAAAATATTCCAGAATTTTTTGAAAAACCTAAAAAGAGTATGCATCAATCAAAAAATATTCGAGAATTTTTTGAAAAATCTAAAAAGAGTATGCATCAATCAAAACATATTCCAGAATTTTTTGAAAAATCTAAAAAGAGTATGCATCAATCAAAAAATATTCGAGAATTTTTTGAAAAATCTAAAAAGAGTATGCATCAATCAAAAAATATTCCAGAATTTTGTGAAAAACCGAGAAAGAGTTTGCATCAATCAAAAAACATTTCAGAATTTTTTGAAAAATCTAAAAAGAGTTCGCAACAATCAAAAAACATTCCAGAATTTTTTGAAAAATCTATAAAGAGTATGCATCAATCAACAAATATTCCAGAATTTTTGTGAAAAATCTAAAAAGAGTATGCATCAATCAAAAAATATTCCAGCATTTTTTGAAAAACCTAAAAAGAGTATGCATCAATCAAAAAATATTCCAGAATTTTTTGAAAAACCTAAAAAGAGTATGCATCAATCAAAAAATATTCCAGAATTTTTTGAAAAACCTAAAAAGAGTATGCATCAATCAAAAAATATTCCAGAATTTTGTGAAAGATCTAAAAAGAGTATGCATCAATCAAAAAATATTCCAGAATTTTTTGAAAAATCTAAAAAGAGTATGCATCAATCAAAAAATATTCCAGAATTTTTTGAAAAATCTAAAAAGATTTTGCATCAATCAAAAAATATTCCAGAATTTTTTGAAAAATCTAAAAAGAGTATGCATCAATCAAAAAATATTCGAGAATTTTTTGAAAAATCTAAAAAGAGTAAGCATCAATCAAAAAACATTTCAGAATTTTTTGAAAAATCTAAAAAGAGTTCGCATCAATCAAAAAACATTCCAGAATTTTTTGAAAAATCTAAAAAGCGTATGCATCAATCAAAAAATATTCCAGAATTTTGTGAAAAATCTAAAAAGAATATGCATCAATCAAAAAATATTCCAGAATTTTTTGAAAAACCTAAAAAGAGTATGCATCAATCAAAATATATTCCAGAATTTTTTGAAAAACCTAAAAAGAGTATGCATCAATAAAAAAATAATCCAGAATTTTTTTAAAAATCTAAAAAGAATATGCATCAATCAAAAAATATTCCAGAATTTTTTGAAAAACCTAAAAAGAGTATGCATCAATCAAAAAATATTCCAGAATTTTTTGAAAAACCTAAAAAGAGTATGCATCAATCAAAAAATATTCCAGAATTTTGTGAAAAATCTAAAAAGAGCAAGCATCAATCAAAAAATATTCCAGATTTTTTGAACAATCTAAAAAGAGTATGCATCAACCAAAAAATATTGCAGATTTTTTGAAAAATCTAAAAAGAGTAAGCATCACTCAAAACATATTTCAGAATTTTTTGAAAAATCTAAAAAGAGTATCCATCAATCAAAAAATATTCCAGAATTTTTTGAAAAATCTAAAAAGAGTATGCATCAATCAAAAAATATTCCAGAATTTTTTGAAAAACCTTAAAAGACTCAGCATCAATGAAAAAACATTTCAGAATTTTTTGAAAAACCTAAAAAGATTATGCATCAATCAAAAAACATTCCAGAATTTTTTGAAAAACCTAAAAAGAGTACGCATCAATCAAAAAACATTTAAGAATTTTTTGAAAAATCTAAAAAGAGTATGCATCAATCAAAAAACATTCCAGAATTTTTTGAAAAACCTAAAAAGAGTACGCATCAATCAAAAAACATTTAAGAATTTTTTGAAAAACCTAAAAAGAGTACGCATCAATCAAAAAACATTTAAGAATTTTTTGAAAAATCTAAAAAGAGTACGCATCAATCAAAAAACATTCCAGAATTTTGTGAAAAATCTAAAAAGAGTATGCATCAATCAAAAAATATTCCAGAATTTTTTGAAAAACCTAAAAAGAGTACGCATCAATCAAAAAACATTCCAGAATTTTGTGAAAAATCTTAAAAGAGTATGCATCAATCAAAAAATATTCCAGAATTTTGTGAAAAATCTAAAAAGAGTATGCATCAATCTAAAAATATTCCAGAATTTTTTGAAAAACCTAAAAAGAGTATGCATCAATCTAAAAATATTCCAGAATTTTTTGAAAAATCTAAAAAGAGTATGCATCAATCAAAAAATATTCCAGAATTCTTTGAAAAATCTAAAAAGAGTATGCATCAATCAAAAAATATTCCAAAATTTTTTGAAAAATCTAAAAAGAGTACGCATCAATCAAAAAATATTCCAGAATTTTGTGAAAAATCTAAAAAGAGTATGCATCAATCAAAAAATATTCC
Organism: Euprymna scolopes; assembly: GCF_053919585.1. Taxonomy (NCBI): domain Eukaryota; kingdom Metazoa; phylum Mollusca; class Cephalopoda; order Sepiida; family Sepiolidae; genus Euprymna; species Euprymna scolopes. The sequence continues at coordinate 39,252,373 of NC_136515.1, forward strand.
AGAATTTTTTGAAAACCCTAAAAAGAATATGCATCAATCAAAAAATATTCCAGAATTTTTTGAAAAACCTAAAAAGAGTATGCATCAATCAAAAAACATTTAAGAATTTTTTGAACCATCTAAAAAGAGTATGCATCAATCAAAAAATATTCCAGAATTTTTTGAAAAATCTAAAAAGAGTATGCATCAATCAAAAAACATTTCAGAATTTTTTGAAAAATCTAAAAAGAGTTCGCATCAATCAAAAAACATTCCAGAATTTTTTGAAAAATCTAAAAAGCGTATGCATCAATCAAAAAATATTCAAGAATTTTGTGAAAAATCTAAAAAGAGTATGCATCAATCAAAAAATATTCCAGAATTTTTTGAAAAACCTAAAAAGAGTATGCATCAATCAAAATATATTCCAGAATTTTTTGAAAAACCTAAAAAGAATATGCATCAATCAAAAAATATTCCAGAATTTTTTTAAAAATCTAAAAAGAATATGCATCAATCAAAAAATATTCCAGAATTTTTTGAAAAACCTAAAAAGAGTATGCATCAATCAAAAAATATTCCAGAATTTTTTGAAAAACCTAAAAAGAGTATGCATCAATCAAAAAATATTCCAGAATTTTGTGAAAAATCTAAAAAGAGCAAGCATCAATCAAAAAATATTCCAGATTTTTTGAACAATCTAAAAAGAGTATGCATCAATCAAAAAATATTCCAGATTTTTTGAAAAATCTAAAAAGAGTAAGCATCAATCAAAACATATTTCAGAATTTTTTGAAAAATCTAAAAAGAGTATCCATCAATCAAAAAATATTCCAGAATTTTTTGAAAAATCTAAAAAGAGTATGCATCAATCAAAAAATATTCCAGAATTGTTTGAAAAACCTTAAAAGACTCAGCATCAATGAAAAAACATTTCAGAATTTTTTGAAAAACCTAAAAAGATTATGCATCAATCAAAAAACATTCCAGAATTTTTTGAAAAACCTAAAAAGAGTACGCATCAATCAAAAAACATTTAAGAATTTTTTGAAAAATCTAAAAAGAGTATGCATCAATCAAAAAACATTCCAGAATTTTTTGAAAAACCTAAAAAGAGTACGCATCAATCAAAAAACATTTAAGAATTTTTTGAAAAAACCTGAAAAGAGTACGCATCAATCAAAAAACATTTAAGAATTTTTTGAAAAATCTAAAAAGAGTACGCATCAATCAAAAAACATTCTAGAATTTTTTGAAAAATCTAAAAAGAGTATGCATCAATCAAAAAATATTCCAGAATTTTTTGAAAAACCTAAAAAGAGTACGCATCAATCAAAAAACATTCCAGAATTTTGTGAAAAATCTAAAAAGAGTATGCATCAATCAAAAAATATTCCAGAATTTTGTGAAAAATCTAAAAAGAGTATGCATCAATCTAAAAATATTCCAGAATTTTTTGAAAAACCTAAAAAGAGTATGCATCAATCTAAAAATATTCCAGAATTTTTTGAAAAATCTAAAAAGAGTATGCATCAATCAAAAAATATTCCAGAATTTTTTGAAAAACCTAAAAAGAGTATGCATCAATCTAAAAATATTCCAGAATTTTTTGAAAATCTAAAAAGAGTACGCATCAATCAAAAAATATTCCAGAATTTTTTGAAAAATCTAAAAAGAGTTCGCATCAATCAAAAAATATTCCAAAATTTTTTGAAAAATCTAAAAAGAGTACGCATCAATCAAAAAATATTCCAGAATTTTTTGAAAAATCTAAAAAGATTATGCATCAATCAAAAAACATTTAAGAATTTTTTGAACCATCTAAAAAGAGTATGCATCAATCAAAAAATATTCCAGAATTTTTTGAAAAATCTAAAAAGAGTATGCATCAATCTAAAAATATTCCAGAATTTTTTGAAAAATCTAAAAAGAGTATGCATCAATCAAAAAATATTCCAGAATTTTTTGAAAAATCTAAAAAGAGTATGCATCAATCTAAAAATATTCCAGAATTTTTTGAAAAATCTAAAAAGAGTATGCATCAATATAAAAATATTCCAGAATTTTTTGAAAACCCTAAAAAGAATATGCATCAATCAAAAAATATTCCAGAATTTTTTGAAAAACCTAAAAAGAGTATGCATCAATCAAAAAACATTTAAGAATTTTTTGAACCATCTAAAAAGAGTATGCATCAATCAAAAAATATTCCAGAATTTTTTGAAAAATCTAAAAAGAGTATGCATCAATCTAAAAATATTCCAGAATTTTTTGAAAAATCTAAAAAGAGTATGCATCAATCAAAAAATATTCCAGAATTTTTTGAAAAATCTAAAAAGAGTATGCATCAATCTAAAAATATTCCAGAATTTTTTGAAAAATCTAAAAAGAGTATGCATCAATATAAAAATATTCCAGAATTTTTTGAAAACCCTAAAAAGAATATGCATCAATCAAAAAATATTCCAGAATTTTTTGAAAAACCTAAAAAGAGTATGCATCAATCAAAAAACATTTAAGAATTTTTTGAACCATCTAAAAAGAGTATGCATCAATCAAAAAATATTCCAGAATTTTTTGAAAAATCTAAAAAGAGTATGCATCAATCAAAAAATATTCCAGAATTTTTTGAAAAATCTAAAAAGAGTATGCATCAATCAAAAAATATTCCAGAATTTTGTGAAAAATCTAAAAAGAGTACGCATCAATCAAAAAATATTCCAGAATTTTGTGAAAAATCTAAAAAGAGTATGCATCAATCAAAAAATATTCCAGAATTTTTTGAAAACCCTAAAAAGAATATGCATCAATCAAAAAATATTCCAGAATTTTGTGAAAAATCTAAAAAGAGTATGCATCAATCAAAAAATATTCCAGAATTTTTTGGAAACCCTAAAAAGAATATGCATCAATCAAAAAATATTCCAGAATTTTGTAAAAAATCTAAAAAGAGTATGCATCAATCAAAAAATATTGCAGAATTTTGTGAAAAATCTAAAAAGAGTATGCATCAATATAAAAATATTCCAGAATTTTTTGAAAAATCTAAAAAGAGTATGCATCAATCAAAAAATATTCCAGAATTTTTTGAAAAATCTAAAAAGAGTATGCATCAATCAAAAAATATTCCAGAATTTTGTGAAAAATCTAAAAAGAGTATGCATCAATCAAAAAACATTCCAGAATTTTTTGAAAACCCTAAAAAGAATATGCATCAATCAAAAAATATTCCAGAATTTTGTGAAAAATCTAAAAAGAGTATGCATCAATCAAAAAATATTCCAGAATTTTTTGAAAACCCTAAAAAGAATATGCATCAATCAAAAAATATTCCAGAATTTTGTGAAAAATCTAAAAAGAGTATGCATCAATCAAAAAATATTGCAGAATTTTGTGAAAAATCTAAAAAGAGTATGCATCAATCAAAAAATATTCCAGAATTTTTTGAAAACCCTAAAAAGAATATGCATCAATCTAAAAATATTCCAGAATTTTGTGAAAACTCTAAAAAGAGTATGCATCAATCAAAAAATATTCCAGAATTTTGTGAAAAATCTAAAAAGAGTATGCATCAATCAAAAAATATTCCAGAATTTTTTGAAAAACCTAAAAAGAATATGCATCAATCAAAAAATATTCCAGAATTTTTGAAAAATCTAAAAAGAGTATGCATCAATCAAAAAATATTCCAGAATTTTTTGAAAAACCCTAAAAAGAATATGCATCAATCAAAAAATATTCCAGCATTTTTTGAAAAACCTAAAAAGAGTATGCATCAATCAAAAAATATTCCAGAATTTTGTGAAAAATCTAAAAAGAGTATGCATCAATCAAAAAATATTCCAGAATTTTTTGAAAACCCTAAAAAGAGTAAGCATCAATCAAAAAATATTCCAGAATTTTGTGAAAAATCTAAAAAGAGTATGCATCAATCAAAAAATATTCCAGAATTTTTTGAAAAACCTATAAAAATTTTAAGTAATGCACCGCTTTTTATTTTTTGTTACCAAATTTGGATTTTTATTTTTGATGAATGTTTGATGTTGAGGAAAAGTGAACTTAATGTGCAACCAGCAATACCTCGTCTGAACAAGGTGAAAGCAATCTGAAAGTTAAATTTTCCTATCAACATTATGAAACATTGTTTAATGTTTAATTCCCCTGAAATCTGTGTTACATAGCAGAGACCCTACACTAGTAAAATAGCTAGTGTAAATTCTGATGAGGGTCACTCTTAGTGCATGTCAAGATAACCAAGATCTGTAAAACAAAAATATTTTCAGAATTGAACAAAAAATAGTTGACAAAGCGGAACATAGTCGAATGATATGAGAATATGAGTGAAACATGTTTTAGGTTCAGTCTTTCCATTGGAAGTATGCAAACAAGATGCGCTAATAATATAGAACTAATCTAAATTGAATGTTATCAATGGGTGTCCGTGAACTCATTTTGTTTAAGTAAGTTTAAGAAGTAAAGCATTAGTTATTAGTCTCTCTCCTAAGTTTATTCTCCCCAATAAAACTTTGAAGAAACTCAGCAAATGACGGTGTGTACAAAGCAAAATGCTAAGAATTACTAATGCTTGTCCAGAATCTCCCCCCACCCCCCACGAAAATACAAAGAAATATTTGTATGATGTATGGAAAGAAAATATCCTACACCAAAAGCCAGGTAAATTGATCACATAGTTTTTATTTTTATATAAGAAATTTGAATTTGATTACTAAACTACAAGCGACGATTTCACAATGCCACATAATATTCTGAAGGAACAAAGGGAAATAACCCCAAATCGAAATTTTAGGAAACCATTTTTACATGGGGAATGGGGTGGGGGCATTGGAAAAAATTCAAATTAGCTTAAAATCTAAGTTTCTTATAGCCTGATTAATTTAAGTGATTTTTGGTGTACAATATTCTCTTTCTGTCACAGGTACATACATTATACAGATATTTTTTTTATATAGGGAGCATTTTGGACAAGTGTTGAGTTGCTTTTACCATCTCCTGGAGGTAGCACCCCTCACGGGAGCAACTCTACGGGATTTTCGTCAAATTACAGTTTTGATCGAGAGAGAAGAACCAGATTTGTTGGTCACTGATGGAGTGCGAAAGGATGAAATCATCAGTGATGTTTTATGTAGATGCCAAAACAAGGATGTAGTCCAGTGGGGAGAACTCATAGAAGCAACTAACAGAGGACTTAGATTGTACCTATAGAGGATAGAGTAAAGAAGATCCATGATACTGGCACAACTAGAGCAGGAGGAGGAGGAGATTAACTGATTATGGTAGAACATACAGACATCAAAAAGGATAATTATTCATAGTGTGATGTTACCTCATTATGGCATGATGGCTGACCAATTGTTGTACATCTAGTCTCTACAGAATCGTCCATGCGTCCTTGAAACGTAACAGGACTTGTTTCTGTGCTTCCATAGCAAACCTAAAAAAAATGACATTTCGATTATATCTCCTTAACATATGCATCTTTACTTATTGGGTTGGTTAGGAAATACTAGCATTGACCCAGAAGTATCAAAATTATTTCTCTTGGATTGATATACAAGTTACTCTGTCATTCCATGCATGTGTAGAAGCTCAAACTAGCTTGTCTCTTTTTCTGACTTGGCTTTCAAAGCCAGCAGACAAAATCTAGTTGTAATCTTTGCATAGCTTTCACACAGTTGATAAAAAGGAACTTAAGATATGGATGCTATCATTTGGGGAGTCCTTTTTCTGTAACAATCTCTTTCACACACACACACACACACACACACACACACACACACACACCCACAGCACAACTGATCTTATCGGCAATCACTCCTGACGAGTATGATTGTTCTCCCATCAGTGAGATTAGGTCTGGTCACTGGTGGGTCTTCAGATGGCTGTGGAGGCCGATCTTTGACCCGCATATTTTATTGCAGTAGGGGCATGTGTCGATTTTATCGCAGATTTTATTGCAGTAGGGGCATGTGTCGACTGGGTAGTGGTGAGGCTGAAGTGACACTGTCTCAAGTGGGTCTTTATGTTGTCCTTATATCTGTTTTTCTGTCCTCCTTGGGACTGCTTTCCCTCTTTTAGCTGACCGTAAAGCATTTGCTTTCGAAGATAGTTGTCAGCCATGTGCATAACATGGCCCGTCCATCGCAGCTGGTGTCGGATGGTGGTTGTGGTGATGGAAGGTATGTTGGCCTCCTTCAAGACAGTTATGTTTGGTCATCGATCCTTCCATCTAATCCTGAGGATCTTGCGGAGACAACACTGGTGATACTGCTCCAGAGCCTTCAGATGTCTGCTGTAGGCGGTCAAGCTGTCGGCCCTATTGAGAAGAATTGGCAAGACAACTGCTTTATAGACAAGCAGTTTGACCCTGCTCTATATGTCCCGATTCTCAAACACCCGCTTCTGTAGCCTGGCAAAGGCTGCACTGGCATATCCGATGCGGTGGTGAATCTCTGCATCGATGATTGATCTTGTCGAGAGAAGACTCCAAGGTAGGCAAATTGATCCACGTTTTCTAAGGTGTTTCCTTCCACAAAGATTGTGGGCAGCTGTGGGTGTGTACCAGGAGCTGGGTCAAGTCCCAGGAGCTGATAGGCTCTCTCAAAGGCATCCAAGATGCTCTGGAGGTCCGCTTTTGAGTGAGCAGCCAGCACATTGTTATCTGCGTATTGAAGCTTCATGATAGACGATATGAAGACATTGCTTTTTGCCCTAAACCTGCTGATGTTAAAGAGTCCGCCATCCATCCTGTACATGAGTTGGATTCCCTCAGGTAGGTTCTGGCTAGTGAGGTGAAGGATGGTGGAGATGTAAATGGCGAATAGGGTTGGGGCAATGATGCAGTGCTGCTTGACACTGGTGTCAACTTTGAAGGGAGATGTTTTCAAGTCACCATTGCCAACCACAACTGCCATCATGTCATCATGAAGAAGTCGCCAGATTTTTAGGTACTTGTCTGGACATCCAATCTTGGAGAGGACACACCAGAGGGCAGTTCTATTTAGAGTCAAAAGCCTTTGTGGGGTCAATGAACGCCATGTACAGTGGAAGAGGTTTCTCCTGACATTTCTCCTGCAGTTGACGAGCTGTAAAAATCATATCAGAGGTTCCTCTGGCAGGACGAAAACCACACTGCAACTCTGGTAGAATGCTTTCTGACAGCAGTAGCAACTGATCGGCCAATATACAGGCTAGCACTTTGCCTATTGTGGCAAGAGAGAGATACCTCTGTAGTTGCCACAGTCCGCTTTATCTCCCCTCTTGAAGATTGTGATGACCAAGGCATCCCTGAGTTCTGCCAGTATTTCCTCCTTATCCCATATTTTACTCAGGAGGCTATGGATGTGGCAATAGAGTTTTGGTCCACCTTGCTTCAGGATTTCTCTAGGAATCCCATCTAGACCTGAGGCTTTGTTGTTGCTCAGTTTCCTGATGGCATCCTGGACCTCCCTTTCCGTTGGGGGGGGGGTCACCCAGGTGTTCCATGGTAGGATGCTGAGGGATCTGGTTGATAGCTTCCAGGTCAACTGTGGTGTCTCAATTTAGGAGCTCCTGAAAGTGTTCTTGCCATCTGCAACTGATGCCCACACTGTCCTTGGATCGGAGACACAGCTTTGGTGGCATTAAAAAAAACCCTCGTGCCTCCTGAGTCAGCAACCCTCTGGATTTCCAGAACCTTCTCCATCCATCATTTGTTCTTCAGCTCTCTTACTCTAGTCTGGACGAGTGCCTTTGCTTTGGAGTGGGTCTGCCTTTTGGCCATACAGTTGATGTCATTTTGACACATACAAAAGGCTTTTCTCTTGGCATCAATAAGATGTATTTCAACATCGTTGTCATCGAACCAGTCTTGATATTTCCTGACCTTATAGCCAATGGTGTCTTTGCTGGTCTCAAGAAGTATGGTCTTAAGGGCTTTCCAATGTTCCTCCTTGCCCTCTGGATATCCTTCAGGGTGTTTTGAAATCGTTGCACCCTGTTTGTGTCTCCCAGACTGTTGATGTTGAATTTGGGGTGTCCTCCTCCTCCATCTCAGCTTGATGTTCATAGTAGAGCGGATGAGGCTGTGGTCAGTCCAGGATTCATCCGCACTAATATGTTGACATCTCTGCGATCTCAGGCCCTGACAATCACATAGTCGATGAGATGCCAGCACTTCGATCGGAGATGCATCCAGGAGGTTTTGAGTCAGTTTTTCTTATGGAATAAGGTATTTATGATCACAAGTTCATGTTTAGCACATTAGGAGGAGTCCGTTGGTATTGACATTCCCCACATCCTCTCTGCCCAGAGTGCCTTTTTAGAGGTTGTGATCCGTGCCAACCCTGGCATTGAAATCCCCGAGTAGAAGGATCTTGTCTTCCTTTAGGATGTTTGATAGCACCTGGTCTCCTTTTCCTCTCATCCTGAATCCAAACTTGGAGCACAGCCGTGGTCATCTGGTTGTTTGAAAGACTCAGTTGTAGAGCCATGAGACGATCATTGATGCCTACTGGAGATTCGGTAAGTTGCGGAATGAGTTGATTCTTGATGGCAAACCCCACACCAGTTCAAAAGCTGCTTTTCTTTTCCAGAAGTGTATCCACCTTTCTCCTCTTTTAGTTGCCCTTCCTCTGCCAGGCGGTTCTCTGTCATAATTGTTTGCCACATTTTTATATGGACAGCCTCTTTGATTACTGGATGGATTTTATATAAATCAAAGCACCATAGTAGCCACATGTATAGAACACTATTATATGCTTTTTAGTAATCAATCCACACCACACTTAGTTTTCTGTGTCTTTTCTTACAGTCTTAAAGGATGGTATTATTGATCAACAACTGGTCCTTGGTACCTACACACTTCCTTCTGGGCCTTTCTGGGTCTTTTTCCAGGTATGCTCTGGAGGAGAGATGATAACAGATGCTGCCTGCAACCAAGCCAGTGAAGAGTTTGTAGGTCGTAGTGCGACAACAAATGAGTCTGTACTTACTAGGGCATTATGTTTCATAATGGTATGAGAAGAATTGGCAAGACAACTGCTTTATAGACAAGCAGTTTGACCCTGCTCTATATGTCCCGATTCTCAAACACCCGCTTCTGTAGCTATATCGTCTCAGTATCACCTATGAAGCAACAATTATAATGACTATGAAGCAACGATTATAATGACTATGAAGCAACAATTATAATGACTATGAAGCAACAATTATAATGACTATGAAGCAACAATTATAATGACTATGAAGCAACAATTATAATGACTATGAAGCAACGATTATAATGACTATGAAACAACAATTATAATGACTATGAAGCAACAATTATAATGACTATGAAGCAACAATTATAATGACTATGAAGCAACAATTATAATGACTATGAAGCAACGATTATAATGACTATGAAGCACTGTTAGTTGTTTAAGTCAGAAATTGGGTAAGATTGTCTCTGCCAGACTTTTTGTAATTCTTGAATCCATTCAGCTTTTGTTTTATCATGCCAGCTGTTATATATGGCTTCAACATTTTAGGTTTGTTTTCGTTGCTTTTAGCAACATCTTGGATCCATTTCGCCTCTTCATTGTAGGTAACCTGATTTTCAAACAACCGCCTCCAATAATCCTCCAACTCTTGCTTTTCAGGTAGCTTTTGTACCATTACAGTGTTCCTTATTAAGCTTTGGTAGAATAGCTGTGTATTTTCTTTAAACCGTTTATTTTCAGTTTTTACCTTATTCTTGATTTCTTTTTGTTTTATTATTTTCACAAGTGTTGGGATACTGTCCTCAAGTTCCCTCGCTATGTTCTTCAGTTTCACTATTTTTGTGCCATATTTTACGCTGATGCTACAGATGATGTTCTTCAGCCATCCCTGTGATGCAGGGGTGACTAGGAATTGTTTGATCTGAGACAACTCCTTCCTACAAATGTTCAGCTGATTTTGAAACTTTCATTTCCAGCGAAGTGTTTTGTGATGCGGGCTTCCATTAATGTTAAACGAAATGACAAGTAAAAATATAATAATAATATGATGATGATAATAATAATAATAATATGATAATAAAAATATGTTAATAACAATAATAATAATAATGATAACAATATTAACAATAACCTGTTAACAATAATAATAATAACAACAATATTAACAATAACAATAGTATGTTAACAATAATAATAATAACAATAATATGTTAATGACAATAATATGTTAATAATAATAATAACAATAATAATATGTTAATAATAATAATATGTTAACAATAATAATAATAATAACAACAATATTAACAATAACAATAATATGTTAACAATAATATGTTAACAATAATATGTTAACAATAATAATAATAATAACAATAATAATATGTTAATGACAATAATATGTTAATAATAATAATATGTTAATAACAATCTATATATTAATACGATAGTGTGTGTGTGTTATTTTCTGTGTCACGCTTACATCCGGGTCGTTTAATTGTTATGTACTTCCATTTCTTGTCATAAATAATTTTATCAAGAATTCTCATAAGCTTTGGTTTCAGTTTCGATTATAGCTGATGGCACTTTAGTCATCTATTTTTTATAAATAATTTTATCAAGAATTCTTCGTAAGTTTTGGTTTCGGTTTCGATTATGGCTGAAGGAACTCAAGTTATATATTTCATAAGTTTTTATTTCAGTTTCAATAAAGCTAATGCACCCAAGTCATATGGGTATATATATTTTTTTTTTGAAATCGCAGCTTTATAATATATAAAAATCGATAGAACATTAACTCTATAATAATATATACGAAATCTGCAAGTATTAAAATATCATATTTAAGCGTATTTTATGACTGGGCGTTCGTGCTAGCTTAGATAAATACTTTTGCAGTTTTAACAAAAAAGCTACAATAGTATCAGAGCATCTCCATTTACACTGAACATCTGCAGAATGCCAACATCATTACATATGAATGAGTCCTCGGTGGAATTTCTACAGGTCCCGTTAGTATGTTAATATGTTAATAATAATACTATGTTAATAATAAAATATCAATATATTAATAATATTTTAACAATAATAATATGGTTATAATATGTGTTGTGGTGGCACACATTCATTTGCATATGTGGATAGTAATTACATATAAATAGGAAGACTCAGTTAGTCTGAGTGTGTGTTCACCAGAAGCCACCGAAGGCCGCCGAGAGCAGATATGTTTCTCCAGCAAAGACTCTCTAATTTGACACCATTATGTAAATATCCTGTAAATATACCTTTTCCTATTACACTTCTTATTTGATCTACCTTTGTTTGTTGAGTCGTCATTTGTATTGCTTTCTACGTTACTTGTTTCAACCTGCAAACAGTGACGACGAGGATGAACGTCAAATATAACAGTTTGACGAAGAAATGGAAAGAACTCACTAAATAAAAAAAATTACAACGCAACGGTTGACCTTTCTAATGAATACAAGTTTTGACGAATGAAATAGTCGTAAAAACGGATTTTACGCTAAAGAGAAGTTCGACTCAAGCGGTAAAAATGAATAATTCAGCGAACATTGGAAAACTGTAAAATATTTTCTTCGCGAAGTACAATACTAAAAGAAAGAAACGGTTGTTTCCCAAATTCCAAGAACAAAAACTACATTCAGGTAAAAAAAAAAGAGTAACCTTGATTAATAGTATTTTATTTACTAAAATACTAGTCGGAAAAAAAGAGACAAACCAAAACCTTTAATTGCAGTCTCACAGAAAAAAAAAACTCGAACGTGGCAAAAAAAAAAAAAAAGCGACGATTTACGCCGTTTCCCGTGGAATCCATCTTTAAAAAAATAACAAACTGTAAAAGTGAATTTTTGTAAAACAACAAACAGATTCGTATTACTAAATTACGAAGAACATATTCGTATTACTAAATTACAAGGACGTAACATACTAAGAAAAAAAAGTTTAGCAGTGGTTTTCTTAAATTGCTGTAAATATCAACTAAAGACTTTTTGGTAAACCAAATTTTTCTCCTCGGTATTTAAAAAAAAAAAATACCACAGTTAAACTAAAATCAAGGAAAGATTTTTTTAAACTAAAGTTGTCACTGGATAACGGATATAAGACAGTAAAACGTAACGCAAAAAAAAAAAAAATTGAATGTAGTCCATAAATTTTATTTTTTTCAATTGTGACTCGAGTTGAAAAACTTCTTTTTTTTTTCTATGAAAAGAGTTGTACTTAAGTTCGGCTGTTATTTATTAGGAAATGCCTAAAACGGAAAAGTAAATCGTATTTTGTGGTTTCAGCAAAAGCCTCAGTTCTTATGTTGTGATTGGATGAGCTTGACTCGCTAGTGAAGTGAGAAAATATTATTCAAACAGCGATATTACTATTGAAAACAGGAACTATGAACAATTTTTTTGTAACACAAGCCATTTTATATGGTACGGATATTGTGTTGCATGTTAAATTGTACAATTTTTCTTTGTAACTGCATTACTGCTACTGAAGGATACAAAAAAAAATGGAAGATTTTGAAACAAAAATGTAGTAGGCAAAAAAAAAATAAATAAATAAATGTTCTGTCAGCAACAGTACAACTTCAAAATAGTCAATATCGCCCACCTCCAGAAGAGAGGGAATTCCTGTCCGTGATAACCGTGGTAATCGCCAGAAACACCCACACACACAGTTTGCAGGACACTGCCGACTCGTCTCTGGCCTCCTGCTTTTATAGTGGCCGGGAATTATCCATTTGCATAATCACATGAGACAGAAACGTGATTTTCCGAGAGTTGCATGGGGTAAACGCTAATAAAAACCCCCGGACGCGATCTTGGAATTCTCTTTTTCCCCCCAACTGGTGACACAACAGACATACCCGAGGTAAGCTCTTTTTCCCCTCATTTTAGTTATTGCTGCTTCTGCTACAGATTTATCTAGAATGTTAATGCAATTTTTGCAGACGCAATTAAAGGCGCAATCCGAGCTAGATGCACGTAGAGAGAAGAAATTATTGAAATGGCAAATGGAACAAGAAGAAAGGCAGAAGAAATTACAACTTGAACAAGAAGAAAGGCAGAAGAAATTACAATTTGAATATGAAGAAAGGCAAAATGAACGTTTTGCTAAAACACTGGAACTATTAAAGACTAATCGAGAAAATGTCGACAGTACTAATTTCTCGCATACAACTATATTTAATAGCATGGACACATTTAATTATGTACCGGAGGAAGAAAAGACTTTTGAGGCATGCTATACAAGATACGAGGATGTCTTTCAACTGGACTGCAAAAGTTGGCCAAATAGCCAGAAAGTGAGCCTTTTACTCAGGAAGTTGGGTGTAAGAGAACACAGCAAGTTCGTAGATTATATACTACCTAAAAAAAACTACGGAATTAGATGTCATGGAAGCTGTAAAATTACTAAAAGAATTATTTAATCCGAATATATCTCTTTTTTCATAAGAGATGGTTGTGTATGAATCTAAGGAAGATGGACAACCAAGATTATTTGACATACGCATCAGTTGTCAATAAAAACTGTGATAATTTTAAGCTAGCGGAACTAACAGTAGAAGATTTCAAATGCCTAATCTTCTCCACGAAAAATGCAGAAATACGCAGACGAGTGTTGTCTAAACTGGAATCTGAGCAAGATTTAACACTTCAGAAATTAGCAGAGGATTGTGAAAGGGCCATTACACTAAAAATGGATTAAAAAAAGATAGAAAAATCCGGAGTGGCATATGTAAGAAAGGTTAGAAAACCATACACACCAACCAAGAACTATAAAAATAAAAGCAGTCAAAACGGAACGAGATATTCCAAATATAATAATTATAATTATAGTAAAGAATATAACAAGTCTCTTCCTAGATATTACTGTAAGACATGCGCAGAAAGACATTGGGAATCGGATTGCCTTTATAAAAAGAAAAAATGCTACATTTGCAAGAAAGTCGGACACAAAAGCGATTGTTGCAGATATAAAGATTTCACCAGAAAGAGAGTACAGCAAACAAAATCAAAGGAAAAATTAGACAAAAATCGGCGAAAATACATAAAAGCGGAAATATTTAAAACGCCAATAAAATTACAATTGGAGTCAGGATCCGATATTTCTATAATAAACTTGAATACATGGAAAAAGTTGGGTAAACCAACCATGATGAAAACAAGTAAATCAGCTCGGACGGTAACTGGTGGTGAGATAAAATTTGAAGGAGAAGTTATCCTTCCGATAAAATTGAAAGGGATTACGAAGAAATTAAAAATGTTCGTATTGAAAAATAGCAAAAACCTGTTTGAAATAGATTTAATTGAGAAATTTGGACTCTGGGATAAGCCAATTAATACATTCTGTAAAAAATAGAATGTACTACTCCAACAACAGAAAATATAAAAGAGGACTTAAAAAAATTATTCCCTGATGTATTTATGACTAAATTAGGTCGTTGCAATTAATTTAAGGCCTCGTTTGAACTTAAAGAAAACACCAGCCCAATTTTTAGAAAAAAGCGAAACATTCCGTTCACTGGGTTGGAAAAGATTAATAAAGAATTAGACAGATTGGAGCAGACATGGTTACTATCAAAAATAGAACATAGCGACTGGGCAGCCCCCACCGTATATGTAAAGAAAAAGAATGATGAAATCAGAGTGTGCGCAGACTTTTCGACAGGTCTAAACTCCATATTACAAGATTATCATTACCCTCTACCAAGCCCAGAGGAAATATTCACAAAGTTGAATGGTGGTAATATCTTCTCCAAGATAGACTTGAGCGACGTGTATTTACAAATACCGGTCGAGGAGAATTGCTCAAAAATACTAGGCATCAACACGCATAAGGGATTGTACAAATACAACCTTTTGGCATCAAAGTAGCGCCTGCCATCTTTCAACAAGCGATGGACACCATGCTAAGTGGTATTGAGTGCGCATGTGCATACTTGGACGACATTGCTATCAGGAGCAAATCCCTAGAAGAACATAAGGAGCATTTAAAACAAGTATTCACTCGAATACAAGAATTCGGGTTTAAAGTAAAAGAAAATAAATGCGACTTTTGTATGAGCGAAATTAAGTATCTTGGACATATAATAAATAAACATGGGCGACGTCCAGACCCAGAAAAATCTGCGGCAATAAAAAACATGCCAGCACCTAATAACGTAACAACCTTGCAGAGTTTCTTAGGACTCGCAAATTATTACCAATCTTTTATTTAAGGGATGCATGATTTGCGAGCTCCCTTAAATGAGCTGCTAAAAAAGGACACACCTTGGAACCGGACGCAAGAATGTCAAACCGCCTTTGACAAAATAAAGAGCGCACTAACATCTGAATTATTTCTAACTCACTATGACACAAAATTAAATATAGTCGTCGCTAGTGACGCTAGTTCCCACGGCATAGGAGCATACATTCAACATATCATGCCTAATGGATCTAGAAAGCCGATAGCTTACGCTTCAAGAACGCTGCTTCCAGCAGAGAAGGAGTATTCACAGATTGAAAAAGAAGCGTTGAGTATAATCTTTGCAGTGACTAAATTCCACCGATATTTATATGGTAGACAATTCATACTTGAAACCGACCATAAACCATTAGTCACAATCTAGGGATCAAAAAAAGGATTGCCTGTATACACCGCAAATAGATTGCTACGCTGGGGTACGATCCTACTGAATTACGATATCCAGCTACAACATCTAGCATCGAAAAAGATTTGCCATGCGGATGGACTTTCAAGATTGATACCACAGAAACATAATTTGGAAGAATCAGTGATTGCAGCAATTCGAACAAACGTTGAAGTGAAAAATATGGTAGCAAACATCATTAAAGAACTACCGGTAACATTGTCGGACATTAAAAAAGAAGCCGATAAAGATGAATATATAAATGATATAAAAGAAAAAATTATAAATGACAAAAAGGTTCAGGAAATTTTTTCCATATGTAACGATGTGTTATTATATAGCGAGAGAGTAGTAATACCTAAAACGTTGCAGAAGAGGATTTTGAGAGACTTCCACACAGGACATCTGGGGATAAATAGGATGAAGTCTCTAATGAGAAGCTACGTATACTGGTGTAACATGGACGTCGACATAGCTACAACAATAAATAGATGTGAAGGATGCCAGTTAGCAGCAAAATCCCCACCTATAGTACACAAACCTTGGCCGAAAACCGACTAACCATGGTCGAGAATCCACATGGACTTCGCTGGTCCAGTAGGAGAAAATTACTACTTAATTGTAGTAGATAGTTATACAAAATAGCCTGAGGCAATGCATTGCAGGAATCCAACAACGAGTAACTCAATAGGATTCCTACACGAGTTATTTGTACGATTTGGTGTACCAGACACACTGGTCACTGACAATGGAACTCAATTCACATCCACAGACTTTAAGGAATTTCGTGACACGTTCCAAGTAAAGCATATCAATACTCCGCCGTATCATCCAAGATCGAACGGCCTCGCAGAGAGGTTCGTGGACATGTTAAAACGAGCGTTGAAAAAATCCATTGGGATAACAACAGAAAAAGCTTTGCAACAATTTTTGCAAATATATAGGATAACACTGCACCCTAATACCCCGTCAAACATATCACCAGCTGATTTAATGTTTGCCAGAAAGGTGAAATCAGCGTTTGATAAACTATTGCCAAGAAAGGCAATTGTCCGAAACACTACACACATTTTTTATTTTTTTATTACATTTTCACCCCAAACAAGGCACATTGCCACTCAGGTGTAGGGGGCTACTATCAGGGTCAGCAACTACTGGGGCACTATGTAGGGATTTGGGCAGCAAGATTTCGGTTCGCGTTACACTTGAACTTCTGCACATCAGTACAGTTAGGGAAGCAGGATCCTGGAATGGAATTCCAGAGTGTAGCGGTTCTGGGGAAGAAACTACTGGAGTATAAAGATCTTTTACATCTAGGGATCTCTACTGTGTGGGGGTGGGATTTAGCTGCCTGTCAGGTTTGTCGAGGGTGTCTGCGTCGTAGGGGCACAAGTGTCTGCAGTTCGTCAGAGCATTCACCATTAAAATACTTGTAGAACAAGCAGAGGGATGCAACATTTCGTCGATGGGACAGAGGCTGAAGCTTAGATGCCAGTTCAGGACCTATCAGGTTGGCGACTCTTTTTTGAACCTTGTCTAGGAGCGAGAGACTAGTAGTAGACGCACCAGCCCAGATGTGACAACAATACTCCATACATGGGCGAATGGTGGCCTTATAGAGATACAGGATACTTTCAGGTGTCAGTAGTTTTCTAGCACGGTAGAGAGAGCTTACCTTTTTTGCAGCGGCCCTGGCAATGTTTTCAATATAATTGCTCCCGCTCATGTTTCCTGTGAACGTTAGGCCAAGCAGTTTGAAAGATGTACTCTCAGACAGGGAGTCACTAGCCATTGCTATTGGTGGTAGAGAAGGTTTCTTGTAATTATTGAAGGAAACCAGTTTGGTCTTTGCAGCATTAAATGTGACCATCCATTTATGTCCCCATTCCACTACAGATTGGAGGTCATCCTCTAGTGTTTTTGCCATTTCTTTAGATATGTGTTCATTTGTTTTCCTGTCATGCTTGTTATAGAGTGTAGTGCCATCAGCATATATACCCATCTCAGAGGCAGTTTTGTCGCGGAGGTCATTAATAACACATGATAAGAAAGAAATATCTCGGGAGATCGAGTATATTTCAAGTGCTACAGGAATAACACTTCTTACTGGGAATGTGGAGTAGTGGATAAACGCATTGGTGATTGTACATACATGATTAAAGGTCCACAAAATATACATAAAAGGCACCTGAACCAAATAAAAAAACGCCACATTCAAGATGGTGATTATACAACAGCAGTCGAAGAGGAGGAAACCATGGACATCATATACGAATCCTTTAATTTGGAACCGCCTCAATATACACCTGAACCCCGAAGATCAGGTAGAAAAAGAAAGTTTAATGAACCATTAATGCTAAATCCCAAGAGAAAAATATATTGAAATCTGTGCGACTTCAAATCTTGGGAGGAGGGTGTTGTGGTGGCACACATTCGTTTGCATATGTGGATAGTAATTACACATAAATAGGAAGACTCAGTTAGTCTGAGTGTGTGTTCACCAGAAGCCACCGAAGGCCGCCGAGAGCAGATATGTTTCTCCAGCAAAGACTCTCTAATTTGACACCATTATGTAAATATCCTGTAAATATACCTTTTCCTAATACACTTCTTATTTGATCTACCTTTGTTGAGTCATCATTTGTATTGCTTTCTACGTTACTTGTTTCAACCTGCAAACTTAACCAATATGTTAATAAAAATATGTTAATGATGTTAATAATAATGATAATAATAATAACAACAACAACAATAAAAATAACAACAAGAACAACAATAATATAATAACAACAATAATAATAAAAATAACAACAACAATAATAAAAATAAAAATAACAACAACAACAACAACAACAACAATACTCACAACAACTTTTGGCATGTGCAGTTTTGTAACTACATTGTTCATCGTTACAACTGGACATGGAGACCCTGCCATGATGCCCGTGTGAAGTGATGTTAAATCATACTGGTTGTTATCCGCTTCATTCAACATGTCGATAAACATTGTTGGGACTCCATAAAGTGAAGTGCATCTGGAGAAAAAGAGATTAAAAAAAAACAATTTGTAAAAGTAAACTTTGACAACGGATGTTAAATCTGAAATTAATAAGTATTTCAACTTAAAAGAAAGAAAATAAATTTTTTTTTTTTTTTTGCATTTAAGCGTGTTTTAAAACAGTTTGTCTGTTTCTTTAATTTTCATTTTATTTCAAGATGCTTCTACGAACCGACACATTTTTAACTTCATATTTAGTGAATATGCGCAACCTTTTCAACTTAACATTAAAGAGTTCTACGTGCATTAATTAACAGCTAGCACAACCTTGATAATACAACTTGGTAAAATTTAGTTGTAAGTTACACTCTTCCGGAGGATGAAGGTTCAATCCAAGGGTTCCATTTGAAATTTCATGCAGAAAGATTCCCAAGTTTGACAAGATGCACCTAGGTCGGAGGCATCATCGACTGAAACATTGTGAAAAAAACAAAAAAACACTCAAAGATGAGAACAGTCGGCCAAAAAATAGTATGAACAGCTTTTGTTTTATCGCCGTTTAATGATATATGGAGACACTTTGTGATGGTCATCATTATGTCTGACACGGCTTAATACTCACTGAACCCCTTCTCACTCTTCCGATTTTTACCTGTAAGATTATTTCAAAGATAGCACACAAACAATCCTCAGACTATTCTTGTACTGAAAATGGCCATCACAATCAAAATAAGGGCAATGTCACTCATACATAGTATTCTGTAACTATATGAAAATAGCCAACGGACCTGTGGCAATTCCCCTGTGATTTTTACTGTAAAATTATCATTATCAGATAAACATTCTTTAAATAAATTAAATATGCATCTTCTTTTTTATTATTTAAAATTATAGCAATTTGCTTCCTTTTAAAACAATTGTTGTAGCTAGACAAGTATTTGTTGCAAATGTTTTATGTTTTATAGATTGATGCTCAGTCGAGCACCTGACATGAAAATAACAATAGAGCAGTGATAGGCTTGTAATATTTCTTTTATGAGAAAGGGGTACAAGGAAGTAGAAAAAGACATCACCCAATCAGATTTCGGTTTTGTACTCTGTCCAGGCAGGAGAGGGTACTCTAAGCGGACCCTCCCTAGATGTGGCAACTGTACTCCATCTTAGGACGTATTTGGCTCTTGTACAGGTAGAGAGTTGCATCAAGAATGAGGTACTTTCTGGAGGGGTTGAATGATGCAATTATTTTTACAATGATTTCTGCAACAGATCTAATGTAAGTCTTACATTTCAGGTCAGGAATGAATGTCAGTCCAGAAGTTTGTTAAAGCAGGGTGCTTCCTCAGGACGAGCATCGTTCATTTCAGTTGGGGCTGTGACGATTAGAGCGTTGCTGGTGAAAAAGTAGCTACATCAGATTAATTATTAATCACCATTTTTGTTGATCGAATGATTTCTATTCCTTTTTATAAATATGTGTGAAAGACGATAAGAACGAAAAACATGAGATGTGAAATGACTTAACGTTTTGTTATATAGATTGGATAAAGTCATAAAATTTGAAATATGAAATGCCTCCACATATTATATAGATTGGAAAGAGTCATAAAATTTTTAATGTGAAATGCCTTAACATATCATAAAGATTGGAAAGAGTCATAAAATTTGAAATGTGAAATGCCTTAATATATTATATAGATTGGATAAAATAAGAAAATTTGAAATGCCTTAACATATATAGATTGGATAAAGTCATAAAATTTGAAATGTGAAATATCTTAAGATATATAGATTGGATAAAATCATAAAATTTGAAATGTACTAATATATTATATAGAATGGATGAAGTTATACAATTTGAAATGTGAAATGTCTTAATATATTATATAGATTGGATAAATAGTGAAATGTATTAACATTTTATACAAATTTGATAAAGTCATAATATTTGAAAAGAGAAATGTCTTAACATATATTAATTGAATAAAGTCATAAAAGTTTAAATGTGAAATGTCTTAACATCTTATATAGATTAGATGAAGTCATGAAATGTGAAATGTATTAAAATATAATATAGATTGGATAAAGTCATAAAATTTGAAATGTGAAATGTCTTAATGTATTACATAGATTGGATAAGGTCATAAAATTTTGAATGTGAAATGTCTTAACATATATAGATTGGATGAACTAATAAACTTTAAAATGCGAAATGTCTTAGCATGTTATATAGATTGGATGAAGTAATATTTGAAATGTAAAATGTCTTCACATATTATATAGATTGGCTAAAGTCATAAAATTTTAAATGGAAAATGTCTTAACATATATGGATTGGATAACGTCATAAAATTTGAAAGGTGAAATGTACTAATATATTATATAGAATGGATGAAGTCATAAAATTTGAAATGTGAAATGTCTTAACATATAATATAAATTGGATAAAATAATAAAATTTGAAATGTGAAACGTCTTAATATTTTATATGAATTGGATAAAGTCATAAAATTTTAAATGTCAAATGCCTTAACATATTATATTGATTGGATGTAGTCGTGAAATGTGAAATGTCTTAACATATTATACAAATTGGATAAAGTTATAAAATTTAAAAAGAGAAATGTCTTAACATATTGAATAAAGTCATAAAATTTTAAATGTGAACTGTCTTAACATTTATGAACTGGATGAAGTCATAAAATTTTAAATGGGAAATTTCGTAACATATATGGATGGGATAATGTCATAAAATTTGAAATGTGAACTGTCTTAACATATAGATTGGATAAAGTCATAAAATTTGAAATGTGAAATGTCTTAACATATAGATTGGATAAAGTTATAAAATTCGAAGTGTGAAATGTATAAACATATGATATAGATTGGATATAGTTACAAAATTTGAAATGTGAAATGTATTAACATTTTATATAGATTGGATAAAGCCATAAAATTTCTAATATGAAATGCCTTAACATATATTATACATTGAATAAAGTCATAAAATTTAAAATGTGAAATGTCTTCCCATATTATACAGATTGGATAAAGTCATAAAATTTGAAATGTGAAATGTCTTAACATATAGATTGGATAAAGTTATAAAATTTGAAATGTGAAATGTATAAACATATGATATAGATTGGATATAGTTACAAAATTTGAAATGTGAAATGTATTAACATATTATATAGATTGGATAAAGTCATAACATTTAAAATGTGAAATGTCTTAACATATATAGATTGGATAAAGTTATAAAATTTTAAATGTGAAATGTCTTAACATATAAATTGCATAAAGTCATCATATTTGAAATGTGAAATGCCTTAACATATAGATTGGAAAGAGTTATAAAATTTTAATTGTGAAATGTATTAACATATGATATAGATTGGATAAAGTCATAAAATTTTAATTGTGGAATGTCTTAAAATATAGATTGAATAAAGTTACCAAATTTGAAATGTGAAATGTATTAAAAGTTTATATAGATTGGATGAAGTCATAAAATTTCTAATATGAAATGCTTTACCATATAATATAGATTGGATGATGTTATAAAATTTGAAATTGAAAATATCTTAACATATGTAGATTGGATAAAGTCATGCAATTTGAAATGTAAAATACCTTAATGTATTACATAGAATGGATGAGGTTATTAAATTGTAAATGTGAAATGTCTTAACATATAGAGATTGGATAAAGTCATGGAATGTGAAATGTCGTAACATACATGGAGTGAATAAAGTAATAAAATTTGACATGTGAAATGCCTTAACATAATATATAGATTGGCTAAAGTCATAAAATTTTAAACGTGAAATGTACTAACATATTATATAGATTGGACAATGTCATAATATTTGAAATGTGAAATCTCTTCACATATTTTATAGATTGGATGAAGTCATAAAATTTTTATAATATGGATTGTATGAAGTCATAAAATTTGAAATGTGAAATGTATTAACATATTATACGAATTGGATAAAGACATAAAATTTGAAATGGGAAATGTCTTCACATATAAAGATTGGATAAAGTCATAAAATTTGAAATGTGAAATGTATTAATATATTATATAGAATGGATGAAGTCATTAAATTTGAAATGTGAAATGTCTTAAGATATATAGATTGGATAAAGTCATAAAATTTGAAATGTAAAATGCTTAACATATAATATTGATTGGATGAAGTCATAAAATTGTAAATGTGAAATGTCTTAACATATTATATAGATTGGATAAAGTCCTGAAATTTGAAATGTCTTCACATATTATACACATTATATGGGTTGGATAACGTCACAAAATTTGAAATGTGAAATGTATAAACATATTATATAGATTGGATAAAGTCATAAAATTTGAAATGTGAAATGTATTAACATATTATATAGATTGGATAGTCATAAAATTTTAAATTTGAAATTCCTTAACATATTGTTATATAGATTTGATAAAGTCATAAAATTTGAAATGTGAAATGTCTTAACATATTATATAGATTGGATAGTCATAAAATTTGAAATTTGAAATTCCTTAACGTATTGTTATATAGATTTGATAAAGTCATAAAATTTGAAATGTGAAATGTCTTAACATATTATATAGATTGGATACAGTCATAAAATTTCAAATGTTAAATATATTAACATATTATATCGATTGGATATAGTCATAAAATTTTTAATGTGAAATGTATGAACATATTATATAGATTGGATAAAGTCATAAAATTTGAAATGTGAAATATCTTCACATATCATATAGATTGGATAAAGTCATAAAATTTAAAATGTGAAATAGATTAACTTATTATATTGGTTGGATAAAATCATAAAATTTGAAATGAAAAATGCCTAAACATATTATATAGATTGGATAAAGTCCTAAAAATTGAAATGTCTTAACACATTATAAAGATTGGATAAAGTCACAAAATTTGAAATGTATTAACATATTATATAGATTTGATAAAGTCATAAAATTTAAATGTGAAATTCTTTAACGTATTGTTATATAGATTGGATACAGTCATAACATTGTAAATGTGAAATGCCTTAACACATAATATAGATTGAATGAAGTCATAAAATTTGAAATGTGAAATGTCGTAACATATTATATAGATTGTATAAATAATAAAATTTGAAATGTGAAATGCATTAACATATTATACAAATTGGATAAAGTCATAAAATTTGAAATGTGAAATGTTTTTACACATGTAGATTTGATAGAGTCATAAAATTTGAAAGGTGAAATGCCTTAACATATATAGATTTGATAAAGTCATAAAATGTGAAATGTATTAACATATTATATATATTGGATAGTCAGAAAATTTGAAATTTGAAATTCCTTAACGTATTGTTATATAGATTTGATAAAGTCATAAAATTTGAAATGTGAAATGTCTTAACATATAATATGGATTGGATACAGTCATAAAATTTGAAATGTTAAATATATTAACATATTATATAGATTGGATATAGTCATAAAATTTTTAATGTGAAATGTATTACCATATTATATAGATTGGATAAAGTCATAAAATTTGAAATGTGAAATATCTTCACATATCAGATTAAGTCTTAAAATTTGAAATGTGAAATGCCTTAACATATTATATAGATTCGATACAGTCATAAAATTTGAAATATGAAATATCTTCACATATCAGATTAAGTCTTAAAATTTGAAATGTGAAATGCCTTAACATATTATATAGATTGGATAAAGTCATAAAATTTGAAATGTGAAATATCTTCACATATCAGATTAAGTCTTAAAATTTGAAATGTGAAATGCCTTAACATATTATATAGATTCGATACAGTCATAAAATTTTGAAATGTGAAATGCTTTTACATATTATATAGATTAGACAAAGTAATAAAATTCGAAACGTGAAGTGTCTTAGCATATTACATAGATTTGATAGTCATAAAATTTGTAATGTAAAATGCCTTAACATATTGTTATATAGATTGGATAGTCATGAAATGTGAAATGTATTTGCATATTGTATGGATTGGATAAAGTCATAAAATGTGAAATGTAATATATTTATTGGATAAAATCATAAAATTTGAAATTTTAAATGTATTAAGATATTATATAGATTGGATTAAGTCATAAAATTTTATATGTGAAATGTCTTAATGGAGAATATATAGATTGGATAAAGTCATAAAATTGTAAATGTGAAATGTCTTCACATATTATATAGATTGTACTTAGTCATAAAATTTGAAATGCCATAACATATATAGATTGGATAAAGTCATAAAATTTGAAATGTGAAATGCCTTAACATATTATATAGATATGATAAAGTCATAAAATTTGAAATGTGAAATGTCTTAACATATTATATAGAGTGGATAAATCATAAAATCTGAAATGTGAAAGAATCTGAATTTGTAAATAATACATCAACTCACTTTTCAGCTTGTACAGCTTTTAACACTGTTCGTGGATCAAATACTTTCGATGGAAACACACATGTTGATCCATGAGTGAGCATCATTAGGGAACCTAAAACTGATCCGAAACAATGGTACAAAGGAACGGGAAGGCAAATCCGTGTTTCCTGAAAGAACATTAAGAAAGTTTATATTATTTTGATTCTTTGGACTACTGTTCTGATCTTGAGTCCAATTTTCATAACGTTTTGATCGATGTAACTTTCAACCTACTTCAGGTATATTATGTTGAACTTTATCCAGTCATGGCTGACGGAACGAGAGCATGCAACTGAAACTTTGTGAAAATAACAGTCAATTTGAGAACAGTAGTTTGAAGATTCCAAATAATATGATAATCAATCCTTATTTCAAAAATTCAGAAACGTAATATTAAAAATGTTTCTAGCAGAAACCATTTTTTTTTCTAAAGAAATTGTTTATCAATATTTTAATTTTTTTGTTTTTTATTATCAATGAGTTACCACTTATCAAGGCCAAAAGCCACACAAGACCAAGGTTTAATGAAATGAATGGATCATAGCGGTTGAATAATGAAAGGATGAATGAAATGAACAAAATTACTTATGAGAATTTTTTCTTTATGTAGTCATCGTTTATCAAAGCCCAAAGGCCACTCGAGGATAAAGATCAATAAGTTTGTCAGGTGAACGGTGAAGCAATACTGTGATGGTTTGCTAACAATGAGTGAAACTAAGCAGAATTTGATTAAGAGGACGACTAAACAAGAATGTTAAAATTGGACTTGAAACTGTAGTTGTAGTTAGCTGGGAAGCAGTCCTAAGATATTGTTCAACAGACGGGCAGTTCTTGAAAAGAAACTTTGCTCATGGAAGTTCCGTTTAGTTTTAGACATAAAGAAAGGAAAATTATTTACAGTGGTTGTAGCTAGACGAGCTTTTGTTGCGAATATTTTATAGAAGGAACTATAGATTGGAGCCCAGTCGAGCACCTACCCTGAAAATAATGATAGAGTACTAACATTTTTTTCTATAAAAAAGAAGCTATAAGGAAAAGAAGACATCTTTTGCCAGATTTCAAAATTAGTCTATGACCAGTATTTGTTAACATGTATTGTAATGTTACACAATTACACATGGGACCCACACGTTGTAACTTCAGTCGCAAAGCAGACACAGAATAGAAAAGAACTTCAACGTTTTTTGTTGTACAACAGCATTTATTTCCTCATTCTCTCGTGACCACTGTGACGTCCCTCACATCATCATATTCTCGAACGTCACCCACGCCTCACATGATCTCGAACGTTATTCACATCTCTAATGTGATCGTCCTTTTTGAAGTCTTTATTTTTCTCTACTGGTGACGTCATTTCGTATGCATTTGCATAGGCAGATCCGAGCAATGTTACAGTATCTGCAAGGAAACAGACCCATCATAATGTCTTTTACAGACAGGAAATCCTTGAAAATAAACTGTACATAGAAATTCCATCGAATTTTAGGCACATGATGGATGAAAGGAAAGTTTTATTTTTGATTGTTGTAGAAAAGTTTTTGTGAATGGCTTAAGAGAGATTGGAAATCAATCAAGCATTTTCCATGGAAATAATAAGAAAAAGTCTGGCAATGTCTCTTTTGTGAGAAAGGGGCTTTAAAGAACAAAAGAAATCATCCCTAACTTGAGTAAGACAAAAAAAGTGGTCTTACAGCATCCGCCCAAATGTGGTAGGAGAATTCCATCTTAAGACATGTCTTAAGCCTCTTATATATGTTGCAGATAGCAGGTACTTTCTGAATTAGTGGAAATATCGGCAAACCAGAAGAACGCCAAAGTTTGTACTAAACAGTGTCCGATCTGTAGTTTGATATGCATTGATTTGCATATCAATGAGGCTTTACCCCCCCTCCTCCTCCTCCTCCTCCTCCTCCTCCAAAAAAGATGTTATAAAAAAACTAAAGTCGAGTGAGCAAGGCAATCGAGTTCTTGGAACTGAACTGAGTAAGTCAGACCGTAGAAAGTAGTACGGACGCTGTGAAGTATTCTTTTTTTTTTTTTTTAAATTACAAGCTATTCCGGTATGAAATAGTAAAGTCTTGTGGTGCTCGAGAGTCTAGTAGTGTATAACGGTGTTTGAAGTTGATGTGAGTGCCAATCTGGCCATGAGGTTATGCGATGATCTTTAAAGATCAGGGGTGGTAGTTTGATATGCAAACAAAGTTCCATAAACAAACGAAACAAATAACAACAAAAAGAAACCATTAAAATAAATGGCTTACAATATTTTTGTTAAAAAATGTTTTGTTTTTTTTAATGTTTTTTTTAATCTATAAAGTTTACAAAACAAAACCTTTTGCAAACAATTTTGTAAAGGCAACAGAAAGTAAAAGAAACTAGTGTCAACGTTATATGCGTCCTTTTGACTGTTTCTAATATTGGGGTACTTCAGGTATAATTGATCTCGAATGTTTAGACACTGCACTTACCGTCTTATCATATGCTAATCGTAATCCAACAAAGTAGCTGTTGTTGATGATATTGTAGTGAGAAAGTGTGGCTCCTTTGGATGAACCGGTGGTTCCCTTAAAATAAAAAAGAATTATTACACAGATGAGTATCTGATCATTTCTGGCGGAAAAACATATGCTTATTAGACAATGGTGTGCAGTGATTTGCAGAGAAGTTTATTAAGGCAGGTGCTCAAATGAAAAAAAAACGGTGACTCGGTAGAGTACAGACCTAAAATACATTCCCCTGAAAAGGGCACTTTTAAAACAGGAGTAAAGGGCAAGTGCATGGGCACCCTTCCCCGTCTGCACGTCTCTGCTGATGTGACACTATGATCACCTCAGCGATCATGCTAATATAGAAACAAACAACAAAAAACAAGTCGTAGATTATAATTTAGTTGTGCTTGAGAGAAAGTGATACCTTTGTAGTTAGAGACCTCTACGCTATTTGCTGATTGTTGTCCGATCTGTTGGACCCAGTCGACAACCTTCTCTATCCCTCTCCAGGATCCTTTGCCTAACTAAATACATATGCACATAAAGTTATGAACAGTACATAGGGCCTGATCAAAGCCGGGTTGAACTGCTAGTAACAGAATAACTGAAGACAGATTTTTTTTTGCTTTGATTTGTACACCACATTGTTCGCATGCGTTTTGTTGTTTATGAAAAAAAAAAGAAAGAAGGACTGTTGCTGCTTATGCAAAGAACGAACATCTTTGTTGTTAGTGAAGAAAACAAGACACTCAGACTCGAGTGTGTGTTCTTTCAACTTCAAATAATTTATGTGACTGAAATAAGAATTAATTATTTAAATAAATGTCTACTATCAGTGGTCAGTCAATAAAAATCTTCATTTCATCTAAAAAGATTGGTCCTAAAGCCAGTCTACAATATGTAGTTTATGTCTTATTTCAAAAAGAGCATACCTGGATATTTTGGTCTTTTTAATTCATGATCGAAATTTATTGACCATATCAGGGAAACATAAAATACTCATCACCCCCAAAGTGTGTTGACCACCAATTTCGTTTCATTAATTAATTTCAAAATTAATTTAACTGTAATCCTGTAGGGAAATTTACAAAACTTCTCTTTAACAATAGCACAATGAACAACCATAAAACTTTAACAATAGCACAATGAAAAACCATAAAACTTTAACAATAGCACAATGAAAAACCATAAAACTTTAACAATAGCACAATGAACAACCATAAAACTTTAACAATAGCACAATGAACAACCATAAAACTTTAACAATAGCACAATGAAAAACCATAAAACTTTAACAATAGCACAATGAACAACCATAAAACTTTAACAATAGCACAATGAACAACCATAAAACTTTAACAATAGCACAATGAACAACCATAAAACTTTAACAATAGCACAATGAACAACCATAAAACTTTAACAATAGCACAATGAACAACCATAAAACTTTAACAATAGCACAATGAACAACATAAAACTTTAACAATAGCACAATGAACAACCATAAAACTTTAACAATAGCACAATGAACAACCATAAAACTTTAACAATAGCACAATGAACAACCATAAAACTTTAACAATAGCACAATGAACAACCATAAAACTTTAACAATAGCACAATGAACAACCATAAAACTTTAACAATAGCACAATGAACAACCATAAAACTTTAACAATAGCACAATGAACAACCATAAAACTTTAACAATAGCACAATGAACAACCATAAAACTTTAACAATAGCACAATGAACAACCATAAAACTAGAACCAAAGAAATTGTCTTAGGTGTTCTTTGCATATCTGATATCTGTAATATTATTATCACAAACGAAGCAGGTATACTTCTTTATATATTTCTTTGCTATCAAGGAACTTTCTGTGGATTAGAGTAACACACCGTTTAAAAAACTATCACATGTAATGATTATTCTCTGTGTTAAAAGAACTGTTTATTGTATCTGTTTATGTTTAAACCCACACTCACACACGCATTGATAACGAGTGTGTAACACAACGGTTTCTCTCATTTGTAATAAATTTAACTGTCTTTCTCAATTCACCTTTCTAAAAGTAGTTGCTCTACTTATATGCAAATGTCACCTATGACAAAATCTAACTGCAAACACAGGTTCTTTTTTCTACTGAAAATAGAATGACTAACGTGCGAAACAGTCCATATAGTTCAATGCTGGTAACCTTTCATTTTCTTCTCTATTTTTACAGTAGGTATAATTTAATCCTCATTTACATTTTAAACCATAGTATGTTACATTTCATTTTGAAATAAAGTTTCGTCGTTCTACCACGTTTAATATATAACATTCTCGTCATCCTATTAAGTTTTAATTTGAAATAGCAGTTTCGTTTTTTTTTATGCTAACCTTAACTAAGAAATAACTTTTTAGTATAACCTCATCAATTTAAAAATAATATTTTCGACAGTAAACACCCAGACTCAATGGACACAACTTAAAAATATTAGTCTTCTTTCCAATCGTATTCAACAAACGAACGATTGGAAAACGTCATATCCACGATTTAAAACTCTAAACTAAAAGCAATCTAACGGACAAGGACGGTCCTTAATCAGGCCACCCACCCATTCTACATAATGCCATTAAATTAACTGTTTTTTCTTTCTTTCTATTAAAACTTTATCTCTTGAACTCACTTCGTTGACAACTCTGTTACAATATTTTTGAGTATAATGGGTATGATCCCGCACAGTCAGGCGATTCTATTTATAAACGATGCTGCTAGGAACTGACGAATCGAATTAATTCACGTTCTGCTACCAACCAATCAGAAACCAGAATTGCTCCATAAATATTAAACGTTTTCTGTAGCAATTTCGCAATGTTTTCTTCGTGTCAACACGGGAAGAATCTTTTGCTCTGAGGATTCCAACTCGAGAACTGTCTACTGCGAACCAGTTACCTCCCAGGACTTGTGTAGAACAACGAACCATCGGAAACTGTTCTTCTTTGTGTTGTCTTTAGATGCTGATGTATGCATGATGCATGCTACTGTGATATGTGATTCGAATGAATGCTAAAATGCAAATGGTTCTATTTGCTTATCCTCTTTCTTTCTCCTGTCCATCGCGATGCATATCACTTCTTAAAATTAAAAAGTTTTAGCAAGAAAGTGTTAACTCAAAGAATTTTCAACCAATGGAAATCTTTCCAAACGCAAAAAGTAACACCTATACGCGAAAGTAGTAAGCCAGTACGAACTTAGAAATTCCTATAAGAACAAATCGACAAAATCAGTTTTTCTTCAGACTTCATCAGTCGGACCTGAAAAACACCAAAAAGTACACTCTTCATCACCCCCTTCTCCTGCTGAGAGGAGGGGGAGCAAGTAGTAAAGAAAAGTACCTAAATGACTCACGTATCTAGCATACATTAATTCATGCATATCTATACACTCACTAACAAGAAAAAGGTAAATGCACACACACAATACCACGCTGCCAAAAACTCACATAAATTACTTACACATACCTATTATTCTTTACCCCAAACACGTCTTGTACTATGAACATTTTCAATAGTGAAAATAACTTTTATATCCTTATATCTTATATAAAAATGTTTTGCTATAAAATTTCGTTTTTCTCAATTTTTCTTTTACAAAACTGTTTATGCTTTAGATAGCACTTGCTACCTGGTGACCCTTCTTTACTTCAGTGTTTCATTTTATTTACATTTTATTATGCAATGTACATCTTCCATTTTCTTCTTTTGCTATAACATAACTTTTATACCTCAATTCATATTAAATGCTGATGTGGTTCTTGGTAGTACCCACAGACGCTATCATCATCCAAGATGGCCTCTACCAAGGCCAGAGACCATGCCACACTATAATCTAAGCGACTGAAAATTTTCTTTCATTTCCTAGTAACATTGCACCTATTGTATGTAGAAAAAAATATATAATGTTCTCATTTTTATAGTGTAAATTATATATGGCATAACCATGCTGACACACATTACTTCTTGATAGACCACTGAAGTTAAGCAACATTGAGCCCTGTCAGAACCAAGTGGGTGACCATTTTGGAATATCAGGTGTAGTATGCCGTGTAAGATGTATTGTAACACCTTCCTGCAAAAAACTACAAATTATCTTGCCTAAACAGGATACATATGTATCTGGGAATCACTTGTGATCTGAATATTCCTTAGAAGCTTCCCCCTTTGAAGGAAACTGGCTCATCCCGTCCAGGCAGCAAAATGCTTATGTATCAAATTTTTGGTTAATGTAAACTTCAACCTTCTTCAGGTGTATCTTCAACAGAAAGATTCCCAAGTTTGACAAAGCACATCTGAAGAAGGTCAGAGGTGACATTGATCAAAACGTTAAAATAACACTTAAGATATAACAATAGTCCAAATAATGCAAATAATAAAATTTACATTTAAATTTCTGCATGTTTGTACTGTTGCAGAAGCAGGGAACAGGAGGGTAATTCAAACAATAAGTGGTTCAATGAAAGAAGCTATCAGAGTAGAAGGCGCTTCTACAGTATTGGGGCGAAATCTTGTAATCAATAAATTAAGTTTTCAGATGAAAAGCAATGGTTTCAACTGATTTTTTGTCAATTCTAATAAGTTACAATAGTAGCTTCCAATATTAGGCAGTCGGAATTACTTGAATATTACTGAATTATTAAAAAAAATAACTTTAATTGTGGTAACAGGTGAAAAATTGTCGCATTCTTGTTTAAATCAAAACGGAAAATTACCTCCCTTTTGAACTTTTCTGTGTCTTACGATCGTTTTCATCAAATTCTGTTTTTTTTATTTTTTTTAATAAATAATTTTCTACCTTATCGATTTTCGTCATTTTTGGATATAATCATCTTAAAAATATAAGGAATACGTAGATACCATTGTTTTCATGTGAAATTCATAATTTCCGAAATTTCTTCCTAAAAGTGTAGAAGTGCCGAATAGAAAATCTTTTGGCATCTACGGAACTATGGTGAAGCAGTGGGATTTGGCAGCTAGTCTTGTGAGTGAGGAAGCATTTTATTTTAGAGGGTACAAGTGTGGTAAACATATCAAACATATTCCATTAAAGTATTTAAAAAACAAGCAGAGAGATGCAGCGATGCAACTCTATATCAATGCAACTTTGCAGCGATGCAACTCTATAGCAATGCAATCTGTAGTAATGTAACTATATGACAATGCAATTCTGCAGCAATGCAACTCAGCATTATTGCATTTCTGCAGCAATGTACTTCTAAAGCAATGCAACTCTGCAGCAATGTACTTCTAAAGCAATGCAACTCTGCAGCAATGTACTTCTAAAGCAATGCAACTCTGCAGAAATGTACTTCTAAAGCAATGCAACTCTGCAGCAATGCAACTTTATAGTAATACAACTCTACAGCAATTCAAGTTAGTAGCAAAGCAGCTCTGTAGTAATGCAACTTTGCAGCAATGCAACTCTGCAACAGAGTCTAAAATAAACATAACAAAATAGTAGCCTTGTTTCTATATTAGAACAATTGCTATCACTTGTTTGTCCCTATTTGGATACATGAACTCCTCCAGATGCAAAGGAAATTATTTTAATATTTATCTGGTGTTACTAAAGTTTAATTTTGTTTTTCTTGTTTTCAAATGTAATACTGAATATTTATTTACATCAGAAGAATATTTCAAAATCATTATTTCATCAGGTCAGAGCAAATGTTTGTGCCGGTTTGTAAAATGGATATTTTTTGGAAACCATTGTAACTTATTTTATGCATATCCTTATTACTTCAACTATAATTTATTTATCAGTTTTTTCTTTCAGATTATTAAAGCATCGTTTATATTTTTCTGCAATTCTCCCCCATGATGACCTAAAAATTATCTTTATTAGTCAACAGAAAGGCAGTCATTTTACCATCAAGATAATACTCGTCATCACACAACACTACTGATCAAAGACCTCGTACGAGAATTTGGTGAGGAACCCTTGGTCCATCCTGCATATTCTCCTGATCTAGGTCACTTGGATTATCACTTATTTGGAGAATTACAAAACCATTTAAAACCTCGAGTTAATATCACGATAGGAGATTAAACACGAGTTGGATTCATATTTCACATTAAAACGTAAAGAAATTTATGAACGAGGTATTTATAAACTTGTTGACAGATGAAATCAAGTTATAAAGAACAAAGGTCATTATTTTTATTTTCAATATAAAATTTTAAATCGTCAATCCGACCTGATATTCGAACTTATACTTCAATCAACATGGATCCATTATAGTCGGTTGCTATGAAGCCCATCTTTTCCACATGCTATCAACTAGCAAACTTAGTTCATTACAATCTGTTCTTTGACTCCTCTCCTTCTTATGTACCGTAAGTCAACAACTGATTCCCAACTTTGAGGGAATGTGTCACTCAAAAATCCACTCAGCCATCACCATTCTCTGACACTGGACATAGAAAAGTATTAAAAAATCTATGTCTTCTATAAAATATATAAACATTAATAAATTAACAATGACAGACAAGAGAAGACAACTTTGACAGAAAAAAAATAATAATTGTACATAATTTACATAGTGTTAAGCATAAGTAATCGAACTGTTTGTACTTACAGATGTGAATTGTATATTGACCGGATCATCAAACTGTATTTTATTCTGAATATCAAGAATATATTGGCGTGCTTTTGTTGTTC
Organism: Euprymna scolopes; assembly: GCF_053919585.1. NCBI lineage: Eukaryota > Metazoa > Mollusca > Cephalopoda > Sepiida > Sepiolidae > Euprymna > Euprymna scolopes. The sequence continues at coordinate 39,286,661 of NC_136515.1, forward strand.
CTGCCTGTACTACATCGTTAAATAAAAATGTACCACTGAAATAATATTTAAAAAAATACATTATATATATTAAGGCAATCATAAAGGGAAAACGTATTCCTTCAGAATTCATTTTATATTAAAAAAAAAAAGACTGAGGAGAAAAGGAAAATGGATAGCGTCTAAAAAATAAAAGTAGGGAATAAAAACAAAATCAAAACGAGTCAATTGACATGTTTCGTCCTCACTCATCAAAATTGGAATCGAGGGATTTATTTTTTTAGTAATTTGTTTTCTATAATAATAAAATCTAAAAAAGAGACGGGAGCAAGGGCAATCATATGGGGATGGATTTTTAGAGATTGATCACGTTAAAACCGAACAAGCAGTCCTTTTGCTTACAAAGGGAAGGCTTCCTAAGGCGAACGTGAACAGTCTCCAAGACTTTTAGATGATATATGGAGTGAGCTCCACTCAATACGGAGAAAGAGTCGATGCTGAAGTTCGTTGCACAATCCCGGTATTTAATAAAGTGTTCCGTTATAGCGGATCCATATGTGTTGTTTACAGCGTCGGTAGGTAGGAATGTTCCATTCCTGATTTTGCTTGGTACATGTTGTTGTATGCGACTTTCCAATTTTAAAGACGTTCGACCTACGTAGTCGGCACCGCAACCACATTTAAATGAATAAATAACATTATGATATGATGAGGGGATAAAACATCTTTTTTTATTGGAAGCCATTAATGGCTTTGTATTATAATCAACCCAAACATTTGAAGCAAAATAACATCCTTCAACAGTTGAACTAATTTGTTTGGTGAATTTTTCACTTACTTTCCCCAGCCACGGCAATCGAACATAAACCGGACATTTATCCACCATATTGGGTTTTGTTCGTAAAAAATCTGCTCTTTTCCTTTTAATGGTGGTTTCAATTACATCTAAAGGATACCCATTATTGGACAAAGCATCTGTAATTGTATTTAATTCCTCATCCAATTTTTCTGGCGAGCAAATCATTACGGCACGATGTGTTAATGTCCAAATTAAATTATATTTGTGCTTGTTAGGGCAGAATGAATCCCAGCGTGTATACAGCCCAGTAAATGTTGATTTGCGATAAATCGATGTAAGGTAACTAGATGGAGTTTTTGTTACCAAAACATCGAGAAATATCAGGGCGGAATTATCTTCACTTTCATATACGTTAACGCCGGATGCATACTGCTTAGTAACGAGAAAAATTCGTTTGCCTCCGAATTACTATCAAATAGGCAAAACGTGTCGTCCACGTATCTAAAATAGACCAATGGTTTTATGGGTCCGGACATTAATTTTTCCTCATGGAATCCTACAAAAATGTTGGCCAATGTAGGTCCCAACACGGAACCCATCGACACGCCATCAATTTGCCTGTAAATTACATCATTAAAACTAAATTCAACGGATGTAATGGCAAATTTAATTAGTTCAACAAATACGTGTTCAGGAACGGAAGGTGTTGGACTTTGGCTGCGATATAAAAAGTCAGCGCAAATTTTTTTTTTATTCCCTACTTTTATTTTTTAGTTGCTATCCATTTTCCTTTTCTCCTCGGTCTTTTTTTTTTATAAAATGAATTCCGAAGGAATACGTCTTCCCTTCATGATTACCTTAATAAAGTTTTGTACCCCCAAGAAAATCATGAAATATATATATATATATATATATATATATATATATACTAGAACGTTGCCCAGTCACAAAATACACTTAAATATAATATTTTACTTCATGCATATTTCATATTTATTATTATAAAGCAAATTCTTATTATTTGGTATCCAATATATACAGTAATGATTTCAAAAGTTAAAAAAATAACTTTGGTGCCACCGATCATACTCAGATGTTAATCAATTTACTTCTGTCAAAGTCAAATTTTTTACATTTTGACCCCTTAGAAGCTATTTTTGCAGGATAAAATACAAAATCAAAAGTGTTCCCGTCCAAATACCCTATATATCAAATTTCAATTATGTAGACAAAATATTCAGAGAAGAGTTTTGTAGAGACATTTCGCACACACCGATGAGGTCACTTTTATATATATATATATATATATATATATATATATATATATATATATATATACTAGCATGAATGCCCAGCGTGGCCCGAGTGTTTGGAGGTGTGTGTTGAGCAAAAATAAAAAGTGGTAGTAGGAAGGCAGGCTCGAACCCGTACCGCGAAGGAGGAAAAGAACGGGGGAAAAAACCTAACGTCTTTGCTGTTACGACCACCACCAAACTGGAAGTGATGTAGGTTTAAATTAAGGTTAGACAATCTAAAGGAGAGGATGACTTTCAAAAATATCTGCGAAAAAAGCAACCGCTCCCCCTGTAGAAAAGTGCCCAGTTGAAGGTGAAGATATTAATGTTTTTAGCCAATTTTTCGATATTTGTCGTCTGAAAGGTCGAACTTCAAAACAATACTGATCTTGGTAAAATCCGTCACCCCTGTCGAAAGTTTTAGGCAGATATGCAAACATACATACATACATTTATATATTGGTAACTAAAAATTTTCGACCCAAACCGATTAAAAAGCTTGCCCTATCTCTGAATACCCTTTATGTAAAATTTCAAATGTTTAGACCAGAAATTGTCTGAGTAATTTAGTAGACACCGTAGAGGTCAATTTTTTTTAAAACTTTAACTCCTATTATAACCCCTTAACATTTATTGTTTTGGGCTCAAATCAAGTTATTAAGTTAGATCCATATCCAAGGAACCTATATCTAAAATTTTAAGTGTTTAGACCCAACATTGTAGGAAGATTTTGGTAGAGTTCTCAGAGGTCAAATCGTTGAACTTTGACCCTGTTAACAGTCAAATTTCTGGCCGAAAACCGATCACATAGATTTTCCCAAATCTC
>NC_136515.1:39292059-39299559 GCF_053919585.1 Euprymna scolopes
GTCCAACATCCGAAACATATGTAACCAAACAGATAAAACGGTAATGAAAATAAAACATATATATATATATATATATATATATATATATATATATATATATATATATATATATATATATATATATATATATACACTGTATATAGCATTAATTATAGAGCAAATTTTCTTTCAATTATTATATTATTAGTGATTTCAAAAGTAAAGTATACTTATGTGCCATCAGCTAGAACTGAAATCAAAAGATATAACTCTCCAAATCCGTCAGCATATGACTTAAATCCATAGGTATATAAAAACTTAAATCCATAGGTATATATAAAAACTTATATCCATAGGTATATATAAAAACTTAAATCCATAGGTATATATAAAAACTTAAATCCATAGGTATATATAAACACTTAAATCCATAGGTATATATAAAAACTTAAATCCATAGGTATATATAAAAACTTAAATCCATAGGTATATATAAAAACTTAAATCCATTGGTATATAAAAACTGCAAAAGATAATATTGTTTAACCTATAAATTTTATTTAATGCATGCGCAGAAAAAAAACGACTATAGTCGACTGACGTTAGCCAAGGTAAATGCTTGTCTCTTAGCAGCTATTTTACCGGGCAAAAACCGAATAAAATGTGTGCTAAAGGTCCAAATATCCTATCTCAAATTTCAACTCTGTAGACCAAATATTCAGATTGTTGTCAAGGGATCAAAATCGAAAACAAAACAGTTCACCTAAGCATGAATAATCGACTAAACAGGTTTGCATGCAAAAATCTACATTCGTAGGTTAAACATTATTTTTTTACTATTTATATGCGTATGAGTGTGGCTCAGAGGCTAAGGAATCTGGCTGAAGAGATTAATTTTTTGGTTTCAATTCTATCCGATGACATCCAAGTGGTTTTTTTTTTTCGCTTTTCGAAATAGCTACTATATATTGGGTACAATATAATAATCGATAGAGAATTGACTCTATAATTGTAAATACGAAATTTGCATGAATTAAAATATCATACTTAAGTTTCTTTTATGACCGGGCAACGCCAGGCGACCTGCTGGTATATATATATATATATATATATATATATATATATATATATATATATATATATATATATATATGAACCCCCCCCCCCCCAAAAAAAAAAAACAGAGGACATTCAATTGTTTTTCTGAGCATTTTACAGTCAACGGAGAAAAAAAGGCGAAGGACCCTAGTGCTTTGATGTGAAGTTTTGAATATAATAAACTAGTTAGGACCAAAGTGTCATTCCATTCGGACAAAACACTAAAAAACGGGGCCTAATTAGAGTTGGGGCCCGTTTTTTGGGTCACACTGTATATATATATATATATATATATATATATATATATATATATATATATATATATCAGTGGCGACTCTAGCCTATTATTGCTTGTCGTGCCGCCCTCCCCCCTGTCCTTTGTCAACTTTAGTTCCCAATCCGTGGTCCGTGGACCCAAATAAGTAATCATAGTTGCTATTGCGTGATTCTCCATTGCATAGCACAGATTGACTAACGTACCTTGCATGGTGTTTGTTTTTGTCTTTTTGTGAACAATCAAGATACTATATAATTTGTGGTCTTGTTGATACAGTAGATAAGATATTTTTTCCCTTTCAAAAGTATAGAAGAAAAGAGATATTCATTACTATGAGTAGAAAAATATGTTTATTAGAATAAAGAAATTGATGACAATGACAACTAACCAGGTTAGCAAATAAGTCCACAAATCGCCAGGTCATTTGTCTCATGGAATTATAAAATAATTAAATGATTGATTTTTTATTAGCACTTCACAATCCCTTTTTTTTTTCATTAAGGAATGGTTTATTCGTGAATTTTGAATCATAGAAATCTACAAAAAATACGGGTTCTATGTCATTTTATATTAATAGTAAGAAAAACCCTCAAACCACGGAACCTTCGTAGAAGTCCGTAGTAGTACGTAAATAATTTTTTTCATAAAGATTCTGTATGTAACTTTTTTTTTTTTTTTGCTGCATCATTTTACAGCTAGTGTTCGTCTATAAATGCCTTTGAATAGGAATGTCTGCAGGCCAAGCGCGTTTTTGGGAAGGTCATCTCATTTGAGCATAAACTCCAGGCGTCTTGGTTTGGCCGCAAATTTTTCTATTACCTTATTGTGTAATTCATTTCTTTGCTCTAAGTCTTTAAGCATTTCCTTCTCAATTGAAATTCGGGCTAAAGACGAAAGTCGATCCTCAGCCATAGTGCATCTTAAAAATGATCGTATTCTGTCCAAGGTTGAGAAACTTCTTTCATTTGAAACTGAAGTAGCGGGAATGGTAAGGAAAAGTTGTATCAGTCTCACAGTTTCAGACATTGCAGACAAAAAACCGAGTTCATGAAGCATCTCCAAAATAGCTTTACTTGAGGTACATTTTTTGAAATCATTGTCAGAATACAAATACCTGAGCTCACTTGTCAAGGATTTTAGGTAAAAAATACCAGGGTATTTTTTTCTGCAACGCATCTATATGTTGCTTAGGGAATGTACAGGAAAAAACTTCAAACTTCTTCACATCGAGCAATTCAAAATATGAAAAGTCTCCTATGTTGGTGAATCGATCCTTTAGTGACGAAATGATGTTTTGAATTATTTCAAAATATACACTTTTGTAGTTGATTCGATTTCCCCTAGTTCTTTTTGTTGGTGGAGCGTGTGATTCGTCAGATATCTCCATGTCTGTCATCGTTTGTTGGATCATATTTTCATAATGTTCATTGTCACAATTGTTTGATATTGATTGAATGAAATCATGTATTTTATCTTGAGCATATTTCACGTCGAGTTTTCTGCACTGTAAAATGTCAAATAGTTTCTCTGCTTGAGAAAAAATGACATAAAAACAGTTAATAAAAAACATGAAAGTGAAATCATTCAATTTTGACAATAAATTGTCGGTTTCACTTAGTGTTGCTTCATCCCATATTTCGCCATGATCAAGAATATCTTCGAGTGCGTTCATTATTTTTTGACGATCGTCTTTTATAGCGGATACAGTTCTTGATTTATAAAACCATCTGGTAGCACACAAAGATGGGATGCTGATTTCAAATTTTCGGAACACACTCTTCCGTTTCGTACTAGATGATGTGAATTTACTAAAGCTGTGTAAATGTGAAAAAAATATTTTAACGCCATCAACATTTTCCGTACTTTTACTCCAAACTAAATTAAGTTTATGGGCATAACAATGGATGAAATCGGCGTATTTAAATCCCCTCTCTCTCAATTTAATTTGCACTCCGTTCCGTTCACCTGCCATCACGGCTGCTCCATTATAAGCTTGGCAAACCAATTTTGATTTTGCATCATCGAAGGAATTTAAAGACTTCTCGATTACATCAGCTAATCTTGTGGCACTTTTGTCATCGCTCACGTCATGAAATCCAAGGAATCGTTCAATAATTTTGCATCCATTCACATACCTAACAATGATCGAAAGCTGTGCATGCATTGCACAGTCAGTTGTTTCATCAGCCAGCACTGAAATAAATGGGACACTTTGAATTTCAGCGTAAATAACATCAGCAATCACGTTATCAATTGCAGATATAATTTCATTCTGTATTGTTCTGGAAACACCTGAAAATTGCCTAGAGCCTTCTTTTGTGGAAAGATTTGATGCAAACACACTGTCAATTTTAGAGAAACACTGCAATAATTCTCGATAATTACCTTTGTTAAGACTATCTTCCCCTTCATCGTGTCCACGCAATGGTAGTTCTTGTTTGCAAAGATATAATATTGCATTTATCAGGTGTTTCAGATATTGTCTATTTTCTTCGACCAATTTATTGTGCCTTTCTCTTTCAAGTTTGGCCGATTCACTAATAGCAGTAACTATGTCATACATGCCAAATGTTTTTAAACGCTTATAATTGTTCAAATGAGTCATTGATTTCGAATGAATGTTGCAGTCAGCCAAAATATGCCTATAATCAGTATAGCCAGTATCAGTCCATGATTGTCCTGATTTAGGCGTGAAAAGCAAGCAAGACCAACAATAGAGTTTTTCCTCAGATTTACTCGCACATAACCAGTCAATGTCATTAAACCATTTGGATTGGAAGGAACGAGTTCTAACCTCATTCACCAATAAAGGAGTTGGGCGCCCAACTTTGATAATTTCTCGCTTCTCGGCTACATTTCTCTGGCCAAACGATCTATTTTTCAGGTCTAACACAATATCCATTTCCATTATATCTAATTTTAAATTCAGATCATTAACAGTAAATGCAGTAAAACTTTTTTTTTTTTAATGTTTTAGAGAATAATCTGCTTACCCGTGAAACACAGGAAAATTAGCCCAAGTGACGTTATACGCAAAATACAGGGAACTTCCAAAAAGTAAATTCCATCTGATGAATCTTGAAACATATGATATCTTGACCAGTTGAAGTTATCCGATTAAATTTTCCCATAGAATAAAAGGTAATATTGATGAATAAAGTTGGGGTTAAATAGCTGTGAAATGATGGATGCAGTAAGAAAAGTTACATACAGGGTTTTTATGAAAAAAAATTACAAAGTATTTACGTATCACTACGGAATTCTACGAAGGTTTATTGGATTGACGGGTGTCTTAGTATTAATATAAAATGACTTAAAACCCGTATTTTTCGTAGATTTCTAGGATTCAAAATTCACGAAAAAAAAAAATTCCTCAAAAAAACAAATTCACTCTTATTCAAAACCTGTTCTTTATTAATCAGATATTTATTTACAATCTGATATACACGCGTGGTTATAAATGACTTAAAACCCGTAAAAATGACTTAAAACCCGTATTTTTCGTGGTTATAAATGACTTAAAACCCGTATAAATGACTTAAAACCCGTATTTTTCGTGGTTATAAATGACTTAAAACCCGTATTTTTCGTGGTTATAAATGACTTAAAACCCGTATTTTTCGTGGTTATAAATGACTTAAAACCCGTATAAATGACTTAAAACCCGTATTTTTCGCAGATTTCTATGATTCAAAATTCACGAAAAAAAAAATTCCTCCAAAAAACAAATTCACTCTTATTCAAAACCTGTTCTTTATTAATCACTGATATTTATTTACAATCTGATATACACGCGTGTTTATGTTTACACAGAACTATTCGTACTACTAAATATTGCAACAGTAGTAGTAATCGTTCTTCATGTGTTTATGCGTATGTATGTGTCTAGAGATCTCTCTCTCCCCCTCTCTCTCTCGGTCCCTCATGCTCTTCCTAAAACAGACATCAGCAGGCTCGATCGTGCTAAATATTTTAGGCACTATAAGTGGGCTTCACTTTGCGGGTGATTACAGAAAAATCTGGATTTCTCTAACATTATGATTATTACGAGTAAAGGTTTGGCTTGGCACGAATTACGGACGTTCAACGTCATAGCCGCTGTTATGGAGTTTTCAATGAATCTGGCGGTGGCCGGACAAAGACAACCCATTCAAAACAGCATCCTTGTATTATTCCCAGATATATTTATGAATTTTTTGCTACTTAGTTATCGAAACTTGAATAGATATGTAATTTAATTGAGATCAGACTAAGTATGTTTGTTTGGAATTAATGGATGATTTTTTAATCCATTTTGAATAACATTAACCGAATTATTGGTCGTGCCGGGCACGAGTGGCACTAGTCCCATCTCCGCCCCTGATATATATATATATATATATATATATATATATATATATATATATATATATATATATATACTAGCAAAGTATATATATATATATATATATATATATATATATATATATATATATATACTAGCAAAGTACCCGTCGTTGACTGGCCTACAGAAAATGGACTCTGATTTATGAAAGTATGATAGGTTATGAAAAGGAAGGGTTGTAAAGAGATAGCTTCGAATTTGGGGTATCAAAACCAAAGCAAAATATGATGAAAGTAAAAATAAAATAGATAAACCCCATAATTTATTATACCATACCTGTTCACACTGAAACACTTATCACAATATTCTGTGGATCTATATAAAAAAAAACTTGTTAAACTTTGTGACATATTTCCATTCTATGGGGGTCAGGTGCGAACGAACACCCCATAATTTTATTATACCATATTTCTTCAAACTGAAACATAATTATCAAAGTATACTTGCGCAGATAGATATGAAAAGTCTTTATTAAAGTTTTTTTATTTCCATACTTTGTGGACCAGGCGCGAACGCAGACCCCACAATTTTAATGAACCACCGTTCTGCCAGTTCAAACATACCCATTCCTGTGTCTCGATACATCTTCTATCATTATATGTAATCAGTTTTTTAAAATAGTCAACCATATAGGAGCCTATTCGTGACCACACACACACACACACACACACACACACACACACACACACACACACACACAGCTTTATATTATATATATATATATATATTATAGAGAGAGAGAGAAAGAGAGAGAGAGAGAGAGAGAGAGTAATAATGATGTTTTGTTTTTTTAAAGCGTTATTCATATTTGAAAATAGGAAATTCTTAAAATGCAACTTTTTTCAATTAATTTTGATTTTAAAGATTTTATTCTACATTTTCGGGACTAAAATCCCATTCTCAAAGATATAAAGAATTTTTGCGTTTTTTCTTTTGTTACGATGTTGATTTTGTAGCGGGTGATGATTTTAATAAATCGTTGAGTTTGTGAAGATTGTTTTGACAAGCCCGGGCAATAATAAAGATTTTGTCTCTTTTAAAAGCATTGTTCAAATTTGAATACATGAAAGCATAGGAGCTGTTTCATTATTTCTTCTTTATAAAAAATTTAAACTTTTTATCAGGTTGCAATAAAGCATAAATAAATAAATAAATTTATCACATGCCAAATGCATTGATAAATGCATTTTATTTGGATGTGACAAATATTTTGCTCTATTTTTAATGCAGATTATTATGATGTGTATGGTCTTCCATACAAAAAATTGAGGAATTTATGTAATATTTTAGCTTTTTGTTCACTATCTGTCCTAGATGTTATCTAAGTTAGATTGCCCCAATTTTAATTCAAATTTGATTGTTTTTTCCCTTATCATAAGGGTGTACAGATTACATAATAGGCTACAAATAAAAAGGTCGATTTTTATCTCAAGTGATGACCTTAAGAAATAAAGGAGATATTAATTATCTCAAAGAAATAAATTTGTTTGTGCGTTCAAATAAAAGAAGAAAACTTAATAATAATAAAAACAGATGTTTATACATTATCACACTTCAATAGTACAAATCAAAACTTAAAAGCGTGGTTGTATTAAGTACCGAAGTATAATCAAACAAATATTTTCAATAAAATATTTCTAAACTGTACAAATATTCAAATATTTACATTGACTAATACCACTTTATTAGACATTTGAACCAAATTAAGTTTGTAGCATTTGGATTATTCGAACTATTGTTTTTATCTTGAATATTAGTTTCA
>NC_136515.1:39304559-39307059 GCF_053919585.1 Euprymna scolopes
GATTATACTCAACGCTTCTTTTTCAATCTGTGAATATGCCTTCTCTGCTGGAAGCAGCGTTCTCAAAGTGTGAGCTATCGGCTTTCTAGATTCATTAGATATGTTGAATAATTCAGATGTTAGTGCGCTCTTCATTTTGTCAAAAGCGGTTTGACATTCTTGCGTCCAGTTCCAAGGTGTGTCCTTTTTTAGCAGCTCATTTAAGGGAGCTTGCAAATTATGCATCCCTTCAATAAAAGATTGGTAATAATTTGCGAGTCTTAAGAAACTCTGCAAAGTTGTTACGTTATTAGGTGCTGACATGTTTTTTATTGCCGCAGATCTTTCTGAGTCTGGACGTCGCCCATGTTTATTTATTATATGTCTAAGATATATAATTTCGCTCATACAAAAGTCGCATTTATTTTCTTTTACTTTAAACCCGAATTCTTGTATTCGAGTGAATACTTGTTTTAAATGCTCCTTATGTTCTTCTAGGGATTTGCTCCTAATAACAATGTCGTCCAGGTATACACATGCGCACTCAATACCACTTAGCATGGTGTCCATCGCTTGCTGAAAGATGGCAGGCACTACTTTGATGCCAAAGGGCAACCGGTTGTATTTGTACAATCCCTTATACGTGTTGATGCATAGTATTTTTGAGTAATTCTCCTCGACCGGTACTTGTAAATATGCGTCGCTCAAGTCTATCTTGGAGAAGATATTACCACCATTCAACATTGTGAATATTTCCTCTGGGCTTGGTAGAGGGTAATGATAATCTTGTAAGATGGAGTTTAGACCTGTCGAAAAGTCTGAGCACACTCTGATTTCATCATTCTTTTTCTTTACATATATGGTGGGGGCTGCCCAGTCGCTGTGTTCTATTTTTGATAGTATGCCTGTCTGCTCCAATCTGTCTAATTCTTTATTAATCTTTTCCAACCCAGCGAACGGAACGTTTCGCTTTTTTCTAAAAATTGGGCTGGTGTTTTCTTAAATTTATTGCACCGACCTAATTTAGTCATGAATACTTCAGGGAATAATTTTTTTAAGTCCTCTTTTATATTTCCTGTTGTTGGAGTAGTACATTCTATTTTTTTACAGAATGTATTGATTGGTTTATCCCACAGTCCAAATTTCTCAATCAAATCTATTCCAAACAGATTTTCGCTATTTTTCGATATGAACATTTTTAATTTCTTCGTGATCCCGTTTAATTTTATCGGAAGGATAACTTCTCCTTCAAATTTTATCTCACCACCAGTTACCGTCCGAGCTGATTTACTTGTTTTCATCATGGTTGGTTTACCCAACTTTTTCCATGTATTCAAGTTTATTATAGAAATATCGGATCCTGAATCCAGTTGTAATTTTATTGGCGTTTTAAATATTTCCACTTTTATGTATTTTCGCCGATTTTTGTCTAATTTTTCATTTGATTTTGTTTGCTGTACTCTCTTTCTGGTGAAATCTTTATATCTGCAACAATCGATTTGGTGTCCGACTTTCTTGCAAATGTAGCATGTTTTCTTCTTATAAAGGCAATCTGATTCCTAATGTCTTTCTGCGCATCTCTTACAGTTATATCTCGGGAGAGACTTGTTATATTCTTTACTATAATTATAATTATTATATTTGGAATATCTCGTTCCATTTTGACTGCTTTTATTTGTATAGTTCTTGGTTAGTGTGTATGGTTTTCTAACCTTCCTTACATATGCCACTCCGGATTCTTCTTTTTTGAATCCTTTTTTAGTGTAATGACCCTTTCACAATCCTTTGCTAATTTCTGAAGTGTTAAATCTTGCTCAGATTCCAGCTTAGACAACACTCGTCTGTGTATTTTTGCATTTTTCGTGGAGACTAACCCTTGTGCGAAGATTAGGCATTTGAAATCTTCTACTGTTAGTTCCGCTTGCTTACAATTATCACAGTTTCTATTGACAACTGATGCGTATGTCAAATAATATTAGTTGTCCATCTTCTTTAGATTCATACACAGCCATCTCTAATGAAAAAGATATATATTCGGATTAAATAATTCTTTTAGTAATTTTACAGCTTCCATGAAATCTAATTCCGTAGTTTTTTTAGGTAATATGTAATCTACGAATTTACTGTGTTCTGCTACTCCAACTTTCTGAGTAAGAGGCTCACTTTCTGGCTATTTGGCCAACTTTTGCAGTCCAGTTGAAAGACATCCTCGTATCTTGTATAGTATGCTTCAAAATTCTTTTCTTCCTCCGGCACATAATTAAATGTGTCCATACTATTGAAAATAGTTGTATGGGAGAAATTAGCACTGTCGACATTTTCTCGATTATTCTTTAGTAGTTCCAGTGTTTTAGTAAAACGTTCATTTTGCCGTTCTTCATGTTCAAATTGTAATTTCTTCTGCCTTTCTTCTTGTTCAAATTGTAATTTCTTCTGCCTTTCTTCTTGTTCCAGTTGCTATTTCAATAATTTCTCATCTCTTCGTTCATCTCGCTCGGCTTGCACCTGTTGTTGCATCTGC
>NC_136515.1:39312059-39329559 GCF_053919585.1 Euprymna scolopes
AAACCTTTCTAATATCTTAAAAGGTCTTTATTTTTCATTACACATAGGCAACTGAAATAGGATTGTTAATTAAGGTGTTGCAGTAACTAGAACAATAAATAGTAATCAATATATTTAGAGATAGTTTATGGACAGTTTTAAGATGGGGGTGAGTTTTGTAACAGTTTACGATAGTTGAGGACAATTTACAGACAGTCTTGAGTTTGTGACAGTTAAAAAACAATTTCCAGTTTGGGACAGTTGAAGGCAGGTTGCAGCTTGGACCAGATCAAGAGAGCTTTAGGAGGCTCAGATGAGCTGACGTCAACCAATGACAAAGAGATCTTGATAGACGACTAAGATGTGCATGTTAGTGTTTAGAGGGCTGTTTCTCGCAATGGACTCACACATGCACCTAGAGTCCAACTGATATCTATGAAATGTGTCGGAATTTGTGTTTTCTGTATTTTCTCTTGAGTTGTTTCTATTTTATTCTTGTGAACCACTACGCGCCCCCTCGATAGCTGCCAATATAAGAGACGATGACATGGCCAGAAGAGAAGATGAAAGAGAAGAAAACCACAGAAACAGCGTTTTTTCCCATGATGGTGTCACACACTGACATCCATATATATATATATATATATATATATATATATATATATATATATATATATATATATGGGTGTATACAGAAATAAAGAGGATGTCTGAGAGACGTTCAGATTTAATATAAGTTTATAATGTAATTCGATTCAAGCTGTTTTGAATTAAATTTGAAATGAGAGTTTATAAATAAAGACAGCGCTAAAGAATCTCTCGCATGCTCCGTTTATTAACCTTCCATTTAGAGAAAGAGAATGAGGTATAGCCAAAATTATGGACAACATAAAAACTATACTCAAATCGCAAGACATGGTCATTTATCTGGACAGGCTCTGATTTGGGCCACTGGAGAGTAAGACGGACATAACTCGACTTTAATCACATCTCTTATTCCACGCCATTGATCTCTTATCAAATGTTTTTTTCCGCACCATTTCTAATGATGAAAAATGTGGTCAGACCTGGAAACGGGTGGATGAATAAGTGGGAGTGGGGTGTGCTAAAGAAAACACTAACCCCTTCTCTAAATGAAGAACGCCGTCCTTAAACTCGTCTATCGTATTAGAGCGATTGTGTGCCAGTTTTATGAGAGAATATCTGAAATTAGACTTTTTAATCGCCGTATATATTAGATCTAAACTTGAATGGAGTAAGGTCCATTTAGATGAAGTTATACGCTAATATACTCACCTCCTGCACAGTCGCCAATATGAAATATGTGAAAGACAATGACATGGCCAAAAGTGAAGATAAAAGAGAAAAAGACCATGGAAATAGTGTTGAGATCGTGAGTGTTGTCAAGCAGGGGGGCACATGGTTACACACTATCACCAAGGTAACAAAACTTCTAAACAACCTTAATAGCTTCGTCCGCCAAATAAACTTTCTCCACATCTGAGTTATCATCTGTCTCCACCATATCATTCTTATATCATTTCTTTCCATGCAACGCATATCTTCAATCTTACTGGCCAGGTTCTACTGCTATACATCATCACACTGCCTGATAGACTTTTCTCTTGGTTGACAACGGTAATGATTCACTGGTCAGTAATGGCAGAAATTCCCTGAAGTTTCCTCACCCACTCCTAACACTTACAGTCACACCAGTAATATAACGCGGACGGCTATATACAAATAGCATCTTCATTTGCTTCAATAGTATCACCATGTTAACAAAACTCCTGGAAAACCTCAATACCCTCACCGTTCAAACCCAAATACATTTCCTTCTGAGTTGCAATCCGTCTCAAATGCAATTTTTGCCCACACACTTGTTATCATCTCTCAAACTACATGTTCCACTGCCCTTGTTATGTATCTATTACCACAAAAGATTGAATCACTCCCAAATACCTTGCGAAAAACTGGAACTAGGAACGTTCTTCTTTCTGAGGGCTTTTAAACACTAATCAATGTTTTCGTGTTTGTAACATTCACTTGTTAATTTCAATAACATTCACTTATTAGTTTCAATAGAATTCACTTGTTAATTTCCATAGCATTCAATTTTTAATTTCAATAGTATTCACTTGTTAATTTCAATAGAATTCACTTGTTAATTTCAATAGCATTCACTTGTTAATTTCAATAGAATTCACTTGTTAATTTCAATAGCATTCACTTGTTAATTTCAATAGAATTCACTTCTTAATTTCAATAGAATTCACTTCTTAATTTCAATAGAATTCACTTCTTAATTTCAATAGAATTCACTTGTTAATTTCAATAGAATTCACTTGTTAATTTCAATAGCATTCTCATCTTAATTTCAATAGCATTCACTTGTTAATTTCAATAGTATTCACTTCTTAATTTCAATAGTATTCACTTTTTAATTTTAATAGCATTCACCAATTAATTTCAATAGCATACACTTCTTAATTTTAATATCATTCTTCTTTTGAATATATAGACCTCCCTTTTTTGTTTCAAACTTTTAAACAACAAACAAAAAGGAATTGTGTTAAATATGTGTTACTTACGGCTTCCTGGTTTCTCCCATCAGAATAACAGTCTTCAATGAGGGTACACTATGGAAAGGAAAGAAATTCATAAAAAACATTATATGCAAAATTATATTAAAATAAAATTTTGGAAATTTTTTTTATTATTTTCTCTCTCTCTCTCTCTCTCTCTCTCTCTCTCATATATATATATATATATATGAAATAAAATGGAGGTGGAAGGACCTGGATACTCAACGTTTCGCCCGTTGAGTATCCAGGTCCTTCCACCTCCATTTTATTTCATATCGTCGGATTTAATCCAGCTCAACAATCATATATATATATATATATATATATATATATATATATATATATATATATATATATATATATATATATATATATATATATATACACGGGATTAAAAATTAGTAACAAAATGTTGTATAGCATATAATACATATGTATATGATCAAATAACATAAATAAAACCGTAAGGCAAATACAGTAATCAGGGGCCGGAAAAAAAACATTGTATTCCACATCGTAACCTGAAAATTAAAACCGTATCCTAAGGCCACTGTATGCTGGGGGTTTACTCTCTCTCTCTCTCTCTCTCTCTCTCTCTCTATATATATATATATATATATATATATATATATATATATATATAACAAAGTTTTTAAAAAATCTTTATACTAGAACCTACCAAAATAATATAAAGCTCAATATACCAGATAGAGCAATTTAAAATAATGAAAAATGGTGATCAAAATAAATTACAATATTTATTAATCACTCGTATAATAAAATTTGATAGTATATATATATATATATATATATATATATATATATATATATATATATATATATATATATATATATATATTTAAATAAGGGAGTAGTCACCAACAATGTGTCTTTTTTAACATTATTTTATTATTCCGTGTCTTGGTTTTTCATTGAGAATTATGTTTGGATCATTGTAATAATGTTTTTAAGTCATTGAAATCGTTTATGCGCGTTTCAGACGGTCTGTGATGCGTCCTCGTCAGAAATTGTTTTCAAATGTATAAAAATGGCGATTTTCGTAGTTAATTTGAAGTTTTTCCAAGGGGTGGAGGCTTGCAAGTGTTTATTATTCATTGGTATGCTGAATTTTTATTGCTTTTTTATTTGGCTTGTCCAGGGAGACGTTGACCTCGTTGTAGTCGCTATCTCTTTCTGCTAATGTTTTTTTCTTTTCCTTTAGGGTGGGGTAGGGTGTGTGTGTGTGTGTGTGTGTGTGTGTGTGTGTGTGTGTGTGTGTGTGTGTGTGTGTGTGTGTGTGTGTGTTTGCTTTTATTGGTTTGGGAATGTGTATATTGTTTTATAGTATTGGGGGTTATTTGCTTCCTTAGGAAGGCGGCTGTGGTCCGAGGTCGTTACTAATGTGTATGTGTGGGGAGGGGGGACTGGCTCTTCGGAAATAAGGGTAGGGGTGCTTTCATTCTATTTTGATATTTATTTTTTGGATTCTTGGATTTTAGTATTGTGATTTTTCGTATTAGTCTTATATTATGTTTGTTTAGAAAGAGGGGTGTATTTAAAATAGGGGATTTTTTAATGTTTCTATTTATTTGTCTCCCCATGTGGGTATGGCCAGACCCAGGATCGGTTCCTAGTGTGGGGAAGATTTTGTTCCCCAGAGGGGGGGGGTCATTGGAGGGGGTATAGGTATGCGAGGGGGATGATAGAGGGATGATAGTCGTTTCAGTCATGAGGGGGTTCTCCTCCACTGACTGAGGAGGGAGCGAGGTGTTGGAACAGATATTATACTATGGTTCTAGGTGTCTCCTAGTGTTGTTGGTTTCGAGCTTAAGTAGGGTTGGTATTGTTCAGTGTGTTGTATTAGAGATAGGGGTGTTATGTCTGTGTGTGGTTCTATGCGCGCACGTGTGTGTGTTTTAATGTGTTGGTTCTGATTTATGTGTGGGTGTGTATATGTGTATGTGTATGGGTGTGCATGCGAGTGTACCTTGCATTTCATGTTTTTGTGTGATGGTATTAGGTTCTGTTCAGTTCAGGAGTGAATCTGGTGATGAAGTTTTTTTCCTGTGTAAGTAAATAAAAATAATTGTCTGTTTGGAAGATTGGCATTATTTTGAAGCTGTTTCCACTGCATGTGTGTACGTGTTTTGAAACATAGAGGTGTCTGTTATCTGCAATTTTGATGTTGCTCTTATGTAAGGCCACTCTATTGCTGAAATTTTTGGTGGCGCCTATGTAGGATTTGTTGCATGTTGTGCATCTTAGTGCATATACTACATTTCTGGAGGTGCAATTTAGATCCTTTTTTATTTTGAATGTTTGTGCTGGGTTTTTGAATGTGTATGTGTTACCTTCTATTATTATGTCACATACTCCACATCGCGATTTGTTGCATTTTGTATATATTTAATAAAATAGGCGGGGGGTTTCTCAAGAGCTCTTTCGGCTATCATCTCATCAGGAAAAAATCGATAGCGTAAAAAATAATATTATGTTGAAAATAAAGAGTTCTAAAGGGGAACTATTGAATGTGCCAAAAGTACGGGGACACTAAAATAAGTTTATTAACGTTTAAAAACGATTAAAATATTGGCACAACGAGGGGAAGAAAAAAAAAGAAAGAAAAAAAGCGGGAGAAAAAAAAAGAAAATTCAAAGTTCCCCAAAGAGAAACAATGCGTTTGATGTTTCCTTTTGCCGGCACTCAAAGAAGGTTTACGCACCGCAATAGCATAAGACTATATATATATATATATATATATATATATATATATATATATATATATATATATATATATATATTATTTAAAATTGTATATAAATTCTGTACCTCCAAACATTTATTTAAATATATATATATATATATATATATATATATATATATATGCAAATTTACAGTCGCTACACTGGACATGCTAATGTTTAGGACAAGTGGTTGGTGAAGACCACAAGTCCCCGTATATAAATTTGTCTATATCAATACAACAATAAAATGCAATAACATAAAATCCATATATATTAACCAATTTTCAATGTTTTACAATAATGCTTTGAGAAATTCGGGATATATAGGTAATATAAAATATAATAAAAAAAAAACCTATAGTTAAAAGGTTAAAATCAGTAATTACCCATAAAACAAATATACCTAAAGATTTTTTCAAAATAGTAGAAATTTTTTTTTTAAATAGTTGCATAAATACAGTACATTATTAAACAAAAACTATAAAAATATCATATTCTACTATGCCGAATTCAGCACAAGCAATTATAGCTTCCAATAATATGAAAATAAAAAGCTCAGACTCCTCCCCCTAATACGACCCGTATAAATAAATGTAACTGCCAAAATTAAGAGTTTTGTCCTCTAAATATTGATTGCATATATAAGGACGTTGTATACTCTGGCTCGGTGACACAATTGCCCACGCATGAAACCCATCCAAATGGCATTATAACCAATAACTCCAACAATAAATATTCCAAATTTAGTAAACCATATGAATACCTTAAATAACAATAACCCACAAAATAATTCCTATAATGGTTTTCTCACAGTTAATTCGCAACAAACTGACCCATGTACACCTGACTTTTCTCCTGAAAATTATTCAATTGAAAACCGCCCTTTTTTAAATACCAATTTAGATAATAATCTAAATACTCACTTAAATAGTGCCATTGCTAATTACTATGGATGCTATATCGAAAAGTATTGGAATTTACCTTCAGTGTGAATTTCTTCAACCAATTTGGAACCTAATAACATTACCACCATTCTGTTCAAAGATTACTATTCAATTTGGATAACAAAATTTCATATCCATTTTTTGTTTCAATCCTTATTTTCTTTCTCTATGTCCTTTAAAAACATTTAATCTTTAATATATTTTCTATGTATGTGCCGAATAGCAAAATTATATCAAGCCAAATTTAATATTTTGCTAATGACTTTTCTCTGAGAAGATGAGCCTACAGCGAATATCCATGGATTAAGGAAATTACTTTAAATTGTATTCTTTGTTCAAATAATAAATAATTAAATTGTATTCTTTGTTCAAATAATAAATATTTTGTTTTGCAAAATTATATTTTTTTAAATGAAATTTAAATATAAATATATATAAGGACGTTGTATACTCTGTATATATATATAAATGATTGCAGAAATTCCCCTCTAAACCAAAATACATTAGGTTTGCTCAAACAGATGTCACATACAAATTTATTATGTCTACACTATCACCGATTATATTATGTAATTTTGAACGCCACCTTACTCACATTTATTCGCTATATTAAAATCCTAGATTACATCCTATGAAAAGCATCATCATTGCTGCAAACATCGACAGTGGAAGCAGCTGCTACTTTCCCTTCTAAATAAAAAGTACTCCTACCGCTCCCACTCAACACTGGTATATATTCTGCATTTGGGTCATATATGGAATTGCACCGTAATATTTTCTGGCTCATACACTTACACACATACCATAATCTTTCCTTCTCTCAATTCCCAAATTGATGATCTCTCCCTCCTTGAATTCAACCAAATCTCATTAGCTGCAAACAAACTATTCGTCCATTCCAGATTGTCATTTCTAATTAAAAAAAGAACGTTCCAGTGATTAAAAAACCATGGCTTCCCTCTCCATGAGAGGCTATTATTGTAAATAAAATACCCCGATTACAAACGCATAAACACATCGATTACTACTCATCGCCACATGCTGATAGCCATTATTTCTTCTTCCTTTCCTACTAGCAACATAAAGCTTCCTTTATTTTTATATTTCACTTGACTAAGATTCTTTCTTTATACACATACTGACCTAATTTATTAACAACTGATGATACTTTTACTGCAATCGAGACCCAGCTATCATGTGATTTGAAAGCCTTTAAACTATCTTGAGCATTTAATTTCTTAGTCATTTACAAAAAGCTACATAAATCTTTGTTGTGTTTTTTTTTTTTGTTAAAGTACAACTGACTAAAATTATTTCTTTCTACACTAAATAAAAAAATAATTCCGCTTACTTAATTAATGCAGTTGAGAACGGATTTTTATATGCTTCTGCAGCCTATAAACTGTCTACGTGTCCTTTTTTTTAACCTTCAGTATTCTTGAAAAGAACTAATGCAGTATGAAGCTATATAATGATTACATGTGTTTTGTTGTATAATGTAATTACTAAAACATCCGGTGTCGGCATGTTAGCACAAACTTGCAGGTTACACCGACCACTGCGCAAGATAACAAGGAAGCAAATACATGCGGAGAGATATACTTCTTTTTTGCTTCTATTTATAAACCCACGTAGGTCACAAACCAAAATACAATTGAAATTTGCTTTTATGTATATATAAAAAATACCTGAGGGTAATTTAGATACTTTTATTTATGTTTAAATGCAAATACGTCATAAACCTAATTAATTTGCTGTGAAGAATATTTATTTCAAAAATACTTAAAATTTCTGTTTCTGTTGTATAAAATGAAACTTTATATAGGTTTACTTTGTTGCAATTTATAAACTGGTCACTTTCTATTGTTTATACTATAAACATAATTCTGTACATATTGCTTTAAATAATTAATAATTGTTTATTATTTAAATAAAACATCCTCTATATAGTGTTCCTATTCTTCAGTACCGTTTACATGTTTATATAAGGTACACGTGAATACAGGAATTCAGTTAGTTGGAAGTGATAGAGGGTTTAAGAGTAATTTGCAACCTATACTCCAGTGTTGCCAACATAAATATCATCCCCTACCCACCAGATTAGTATGCACGGACTGACTGACACTGCAACCACCAAATTTTTTTGTTTGTTCATAATATATGTGCGTGGCAATCGTGACAGCGATTAACAAAGTTACATTTTGGGCAAATGGGAATGGTGTCCATTCTGAAAGCAGTTCTTAACGTGAGGAGGTTGGTGGATGGGCTACTACTACTACAACAACAACAACAGAAGTACTTTAATTCTATATGTGGGGGTGGGGGGAATACTAACACCGAGCAACGCCGGTTAACAGGTCCTGCTAGTATATATATATATATATATATATATATATATATATATATATACATATATATATTTGTTTTTCAGTAAAATTTTAAAAGAATTATTAGACATTCCCAGAATATTTTATCGTGTAGAGAATTTACAATCAACATTTTACTGTAATCAGTTCTATTTTCACTGAAAAGTAATTATAATATTAGTTGTGTCAGAAAAATTAAAATTGTAACAAAAAAAAAAAAAAAGTTATTGGCTTTGTTATTGCTTACAGATGGTCTGGTTTTGTTTGTAGAACATACAAAAAAGTCAGATTGTCACTCAGTTTCAAGACTGGTTTTTATATATATGATTTGTTTTTAGAGGTGAAAAAAATTGAAATTCACAACTCCATTTTCTTTAAATGCAAATTTGGCAACTATCGGTCATTTTGAGTTCAGCTTAGTGTAGGAATTCAACATGAACAGACACTTGGGCAACTTTAATTGTAAATTGCAAATGATACGAACAATTTATTGAGAGAAACATTTGATGAACAAATAATTTTATGAAATCGACCTGTCAACTGGTGACCTCGACTGTGCGATTTAGCCCCATATGATTATTTAAATTTGAGATATGTAAAGTCCCATGTCAACGCTGATAAACCAGACACAATAGATTACTTGGAAGATAACATCCGATGTGTTACTATCAAAATACAGCTTAATTTAATGCATAGAGTTTGTGAAAACTAGATTATGCCATGTATTCATGAACCATGAGGTCATATGTTCAAAATAATATTTAAATTATGAATACCAAAATTAATCGTTGCAATTTACCACAGAATTTGTATCATAAAAATATTTTACTGTGATTTATTTTAATTTAAATTTCTCTGCCATTAAAAACACTTTTTATAAGTTTAATGTTGAGCGCTTTTATTATTCCATAGACAGCTAATGTTCAACAGTGTAATGAACACGTATACAATTTTGCACTGACTTTTTGGCATTTACATCACCTGGTAATGATGATGTGTCAGATGAAGATGTCACATGGGTTGTTCCTTGTCCACACACACACACACACACACACAAACACACACACACAAACACACACACACACACATATATGCATTTATTTTCTTTTGAAGAATTGATGTTTTCTTTTTCTTCTGATGAGTTAAGGGCTGAATAAATTCATTGATTTATATAATCATTAAATGGATGCGCTACGAAACAGGTGCAGTAAAGAATTGTGCATGTCAACATACTTAAAGGAATAAATTGTAAGATGGTCAACATCTTGCAATTTGGTATATGAACTTTTGTCATTTATTTGTTAAATGCTCTGAATTACCTTGAGTTTCAAAATTAAAGGATTTGTATAAATAAGAGGTGAAATATAATTAAAAAAGATTATTTCCACACACACACACACATATATATTATGTGTGTGCGCATGTGTGTGTGTGCGTGTGTGTGTGTGGAAATATGTTTTTTTTTTCAAATATATTTCACCTTTTATATATATATATATATATATATATATATATATATATATATATATATATGAACCTACCACCACCAATTACAAGTTCAACTCACGAGGAAAATCGAAAATCTCACACACAGATTACAATCTGCGACTACGGCTGAATGGCTTTTCAAACTTCGTATCCAACATTACATCGAATACAAACAAACTATTCTAAAGAAACTAAAAAAATTTAAAACAAGTCATAATAAGCAATAACGCTACACCCGACGACAATTTACTCAAAACTAGAAATGCTGTGTACGTTTTTAAATGTCTTATAGTAGAATGTGTCTTCAAAACAACACGTACATTGGCATGACTAGAACAAGTATATCTCGCCAGCTAACATGTCATCTACCTTCCCCAAACAGCTCCATCTACGAACATCTTGCAGCACATGACACCCCCCAAAGCGAATTTAGGACGATATTAATTAAAAACACTGCAATTTTAGCCATCTCACATTGTAATCTGCGTCTCCCAATCATGGAAGCTCTATTCATTCGCATGAATAAACCAACCATCAATATAAGGAGGAAGGCACGCTTAAATGCTTTTAATAATTTTTAAATGATTTTAATCGACTT
Organism: Euprymna scolopes; assembly: GCF_053919585.1. Taxonomy (NCBI): domain Eukaryota; kingdom Metazoa; phylum Mollusca; class Cephalopoda; order Sepiida; family Sepiolidae; genus Euprymna; species Euprymna scolopes. The sequence goes on from NC_136515.1 coordinate 39,322,764, forward strand.
TTCAATAAATTCACCAAACGCAATTTTTAATTCATCACTCGCTTGAAGATGACTTATGGAAGTTGAAAACGTTTGCGACTATGGCAAATTTCTTTTTACACTCGAACAGAACGTTCGAAAATATGGATTGTAAGAAAAACAAACAGGAACACATATAAAAGTTTGAACTGACTTTTTGGCATTTAGATCACCAGGTGTCGCTGTTTCTAATTCCGGGGCCAGTTGAAATATATGATCATGAAAATCCTGTTTTGGTAATGATTCTGCGATCACAATTGCTTTCAGCTCAACCTGGAAAAATTAAAAAAACAGAATAAATATTTTGGGAAAAATTTCAAAAAATAAAGTAAGCTTATTTAATTAGAGTAGTATTTCTGAAACATGCATAAAAATATTGATTCACTCCAATCATCTATTATATAAAGAAAAGTCAGTTGGATTCTTGAAATTAGACCTATATATCTACTATCACACTTCCATCAATCATTGATTACTTTTTTGCCTAAGTTCGTCATTGTTTCATTTTCTTACATTTCACCAAATACAACTTCCCTAAAGAAAAAAAAAAACTTAATTTGCTAAGAGAATCCTTTTTAAAAGACAGATGATGTAAAGTTGCAAACAGGTCAAATGCCATAGACAAAACAAAGAGACAATGACGAATGATGTCGTGTGTTTGAGCGGAGAAAAAAACTAAGGCTTTCAAATCAGTCTCTACATGGAAGCTATCTGAATGAGACAACCTCAATGATGTAGAAAATTGATAATCTCAGTGAATGTTACCGATGTCTCTCTCCGCATGTTCGCCACATGTTAAATTAGAAAGTTAAATTTAAATAACTAGCTAAGATAACATTAGTCTCTTTCTCTCCTGTGTAAATTCTCTCGAAATAAAACCATTTAGGAATACTCTCAGCAAACGTCTCCTTGTGTTTTCTTTCTTGATGAAAAGAACTTTATTTCTATATATATACAATAAAATAAGTGAGAATACTATATATACAATAAAATAAGTGAGAATATCACGTATGTATAAAGAACTTTTGTTTATAATGAGAACATTATAGTTCTTATCTATGCATGTACAGACCTTTGAAATTCTTTCCTAGAACTGCCCGTCTGCGGAACATAATATTACCGGGCTACTTCCCAACTAATTATAACTATATGATCTATTATGGACCTTCAATAACATTTACCTCACCAGGAATCATTTCAGTTAGGTTAGAAAGTTAAAAGATAGATAATTAGTCTCTCTCTTTCCTGTGTCAATTTTTTTCCAAATAAAACCATTTATAAAAACTCTCAGCGAATGTTTTCTTGTGTCTTCTTTCTTTATGAAAAGAAACTTATTTCTATAGCAACCACCGAACGAAACGGCAGCAATTATTTCTGTTATTGAAAATGTTACACTACGTCGTTTTGATTGGATAACAACACGTTTATTCCAAGGATATGAGAATATAATTACTGAACACTGAACAAACATGAAGTCTCCCATTACTCCTTTCCAAACAAATCATTCGATAACATAACTTTATAACATAAAATAATTCTCATTTTAGAAAAAAATTAACACTTAATTAACTCCAAAAATTCCAAGGATATGAGAATATAATTACTGAACACTGAACAAACATGAAGTCTCCCATTACTCCTTTCCAAACAAATCATTCGATAACATAACTTTATAACATAAAATAATTCTCATTTTAGAAAAAAATTAACACTTAATTAACTTTCTCATATATAAACCAAATTAAATTCTTGCATCTACTGAACGAGCGCTTCATCTAATTCTTCAACTTATTAACAGACAGCACGATTGAATTCAATTCACAGAATTAAGGAATTATGGAATACTCTCACTAATACGATAAACGTTTATTATTATTAATATGAGAATCAACATTGATGGCTTATTGCTGATTTATTAATTGATACTTATTTTAGGTGATTTTCGGGCTACTCAGAAGCAAACAACAAAAGGACACAAATCACTTTCTGATTTTTTGGGGTTTTTTTTACAGAACGGATAATCTAAAATTTACTTTTTATAGTCAAAGCATTCTTTTATATTTCTCTGGGCAGGGCTGGGAAACGGTCATGCTAGTATATAGATAAACATAATTCTTTTAAAGACAATTTTTATTATTTTTAAATTGTAAAAGCAATTGTTGTCTTCAAAAGGTAAAAATAAATGATTAACAACTGAAATTATTTCAAAATGAATGTGAATTTTGTATAAACCTAGAATATTTATGTTGTTAGATGTTCAACTTAAAGTTTTGTTTTTTTTTACAAAGGAATCGCGATTTATCAAGCCACTAGGGTTAATAAGGGTTAATGAGTATATGGTAGTAAAGAGTAACCACTTATCAAGCCACTAAATGATAAGGGTTTATGAGTGTACAGTAGTTAATGGGACAATATCATAGTAATCATTAGTAGTAGAAATTTGGTAAATTGGATTACTTAAGGGGACAGCTCATCAGAAACTTGTTTATGTTGGACTTGAAGACGACCATATTGTAGTCAGTTGGAAAGCAGGGAAACGAAAGAGAGTTCCACAGGCGTGCAGCTTTAAGAAAGAAACTTTGTTCATGGAATCTACATTTAGGTATAGGCACAGATAAAGAGTGGGGGAAATTATTGATAGTGTTTTCAGTAGACAAGTATTTTTTGTGAAAGGCAAGGGGGAATCATAGATAGGAGCTCAGACGAACACTTGCCATGAAAAGTTTTTAATGTCATATTTCTTTTTCTTGCTAAACCACCGTTTTTCTAAAGAAAATAACAGTTTATTGATAATGTTTACACACAGCAGTCTAGAAACAAAAATAGTCGCATGACTTCAAGTAACACACATACACACATTGTGTGTGTGTGTGTGTGTGTGTGTGTGTGTGTGTGTGTTTACGCTTTATGTATGTATAATAACGTTATTTGAGCACGGTATTCTGTATCATTTCTTTGTTTTCTTTTAGTGGGAAAACAATCTTAAATAAACGGCTAATTTAGTCAACGAGACTAGAAATAAACAAAGACAAGCACAGCAAAATGAGACTCCCAGCTTCATTGGCTTAATTAACCGTTTATTTACTGACTCACTGATAACATGTCTATGTCAAGATTTTAGAATACTTTACTTATTATTTGTTTCAAGTATGTATTTATCCTGCCCTATGTAATGTTCATAACTTGACGTGCATACGTATATATGTATATTAAAAAGTTTGACTCATGTCCAGATAACTTACGAGTGTTTAGACCCAAAATTGGTGGAGGAGTTTGGTAGAGTTTGCAAAGGTCAACTCTTTCAACTTTGACCTCTTGGCAGCCAAATTTTCGCCCTAAAACTGATTAAAAAGCTGTCTGGATACCCTTTATGTAAAATTTAAAATGTCTGGATACTCTTTATGTAAAATTTAAAATGTTTGGACAAAAAATTGGCTTAATAGTTTTCTAGAAATCGCAAAGGTCAAATCTGTTGAATTTTGACTCCTTGGCAGCCAAATTTTCGGTAAAAAAAAACAATTAAAAAGCTTGCCCTATGTCTGAATACACTTTATGTAAAGTTTCAAATGTTGAGATCAAAATTTGGCTGAGTAATTTGGTAGGGACCGCAAAGGTCAAATTTTTTAAACTTTGACCCCTTAACATTTATTGTTTTGGGTTCAAATCATATTAAAAAGTTTGATCCATGTCCAAGTAACCTACATCTAAAATTTCAAGTGTTTAGACCCACAAATTGGCGGAGGAGTTTGGTAGAGTTTTCAAATCGTTGAACTTTGACCCATTGACAGCCAAATTTCTGACTGAAAACCGATTAAAAAGATTTTCCCAAATCTCAATACCCATTATGTCAAATCTCGAGTATGTAGACTGAAAATTGACAGAATAGTTTGGTATGGAAATGTATACACACACAGACACAATTTCACTTCTATAGATATATAGATTTTATTTTCATACTGTTACATACTGGTGTGTATATAACAGTGTATATAAATAAATATATATATATATATATATATATATATATATATATATATATATATATATATATATATATATATTAGGTTGACGTAAAAGTTCTTGTGGAATTTTTAATTTTGATTTCAAATGATGTATTTTTTCAAATAATTTTCGTTATAATACCTTTACTTTGTATATCATTTTAAACTTTCAAATCACAATTTTTTAAAAACAATTATGTCTTCTTTTCAGAACATTGAATACAAGATAGAAAAAACAAATTCGCACAATTTTCTTTTTTCAATTCATGCTAGGCCGAAAAGTTGCTGTAACAGCTCGCGATATCAACGAAACGTTTGGCCCAGAAACCACTCCTGAACACACAGCACAATGGTGGTTTAAGAAATTTTGTGGCGGCGGCGAGAGTCTTGAAGATGATGAACGTAATGGTCGGCCATTGAATGTTGACAACGATCAATTGATAGCCTTAGTCGAAGCTATTTCACGCACAACTGTTCAAGAACTTGCTTCTGAATTAGACGTAAGGTATACAACGATTTCCAACCACTTGAGAGGGAAAGACAAAAAAAAACTTGATAAATGGGAGGGGGGCTCACAAATTGAACGACAACTAAAAGAAATGCTGTTATGAAGTATCATCTTCACTTCTTTTACACAACAAGAACGATCCGTTTCTCGACTTTGTTGTGATTTGTTATGAAAAGTGGGTTCTTTATGACAATCAGCGACGTTCAGCTCAGTGATTAGACGCCAACAAAGCATCATGACATTTCCTGAAGCCAGAGCTGCACCAAAAGAAAGTCATGCTGACTGTTTGGTGATCTGGGATCAGTTTCATTCATTATAGTTTTTTGAATGCAGGCGAAACTATTACGGCGGATAAGTAGTGTCAACAAATGGATGAAACGCATCAGAAACTTCTACAACAACACTCAGCATTAGTCAATAGAAAATTCTCCTCCATGACAATGCTCAACCGCACGTTGCTAAACCGATCCTACAGAAGTTGAACAAATTGGGCTATAAAACTGCCTCATCTGCCATACTCTTCAGTCCTCTCACCTACCGACTACCACTTTTTCAAGCACCTAGACAACTTTCTGTATGAGAAATGCTTCAAAATCCTAAGCAATATCAAAAACACCTTTAGCGACCTCATTACCACCAGAGCGCAAGATTTTTAAGTTACACTTGTTTTGCATTGGCAAAAGTGTGTTGATTTTTAATGGTGTTTATTTCGATCAATAAATTTTTATTTGAGCGGAGATGTGCTCAGCTGAATTTAAAAGTTAAGAACCGCAAGAACTTTCTTGTCAACCTGATATATATATATATATATATATATATATATATATATACTTGTGTATCCATATATGTATATATACCTGTGTATACATTAATGTCTCTTGTGTTTGTAATTGTATATTATGTGTCTATGTCTATACGTGTAATCATCCAATGTATATAATGTCTAGTGTGTGTATGTGTGTGTGCATGTGCACATATACATTGTATACTACATGTCTATACGCATGATCATCTACAGTATATAATGTCTATTGTCTGTGTGTGTGTACACATATACATTACACATATAGATACAGTTCCAATCGGGACATAAAACAGTTTGTAAATAGTTCCTTAACGGGGTGAATAAGCATATTTGCTTGCTCGGCACCAGACAAAGAAGAAACATGCCTTTTTGTAGTCTCAATTGACGTATCATTCTGGATGTGCTCTGGAAAGTGTAAATAATTTTCTCGTTCGAAAACCAAATTAGATTTTACGCCTTTAACATTTATTTTCATGGTTGCGATTTCTTTTGCTGTCAGAATGCACACCATTTCGTTTTGGTGATTACATCTGGTTAACTTCCTGGCCGAATGCTTCCACAACTGTCGATTCCAACTCTCAAAATAGAACTCTCCAACTAGAACTTTTCTCAAACTGGTCTGTTCTGCTAATGTATGAAAATCTGTTTCTTTGTTAGTTGACTGATGTCACATAAACAGGTCAATCTTATTGTTATTCTAAATTATCTTTTGTTTTGCTAGAACCAATATTCCAATCTTCATTATATAAACAAACCATACAACATTTTATTGATTTAAACATCTGACTTAAATATTGATGATATTAAATTCCATTACAAAAATCAAAATCTGATTGTTTTATTTTTACAACATTCCCCGTTTTGTTATTGAAACGTTTTCTCTGAATATTTCCTATTTCATAACATCTATATTAATAATAATAATAATAATAATAATAATAATAATAATAATAATAATAATAATAATAATAATAATAATAATAATTTCCTCGCTTAGGCGAGTCGATGTCCCAAAATACAATACATTATATTTTATTTGTTTAGCTGTTGTCCGTGTGTGTGTGTGTGTGTGTGTGTGTGTGTGTGTGTGTGTGTGTGTGCGCGCGCGCGTGTGTTCATAGGAAACGCTAATTCTGAATGCATACGTTTAACAACTGTGCTAATTTTCTGTCAGTGTCTGTATTGAAGTGTACAGACTATGAAAGCTCACATGTGCATGTATATTATGTTAAGCTTGACTAGATAATTGAGGTCATGGTGTTTGAATTCCTTTTAAAATAGTCAGAAAAATAAATTAATAGAAAAGCTATAAATTTTAAAATGTAATAATTGTGGTTACAACGTTTGGTTGGCTTTTTTGTTAAATGAAAAAAGAATTATTAAAAAAATAAGAAATATAAATGTAAAACTTAAACGATAAAAGAACATTTCATGTAGTTTAAATTGTTTTTGTTTTGTGAGTTG